>NC_142010.1:204316665-204620727 GCF_049901735.1 Notechis scutatus
GGCGAATCACAGCTAGGAAATTAGTATAAAGCTAATTTTGTAGTAATAAATGTGGCACAGATGTAACCAACTGCATTTTTTGTTTTTTGTTTTGTTCCTAGTGTTTCTAACGTGTTAGAAAAGAAAGAAATGTATACAATTTTACAATATTTCATCTACCCTCTCCTGCCCCTCAGTAGTTAGGGTTAAATAGAAAATGCTACTAGATCTTTGGCTAATTAATGACATTTGTAGAAGTAAAGCTAAATGGAGAATATATATATATATATATACATATATATACATATACATATATACATACACATACACATACACACACACATATATATATATATATATATATATATATATATATATATATATATATATATATATATATATATATATATAACACATTATAAAATAAAAGGAATTACTCATTTGCTGCATGTTTTAAGAAGCCTCCTGCAATTTTCCATATTTACTATAATGGTAGTCTAATTATTTTTCTCCACTTTGCAGAAATTCAGTCACCCACCCCTTCTTCCCCAAGTCTACTTATAAACATTTTCCAAGATGATGGAAAAATCAGTCCCATTTTTTTAATGTGCAATTTCTTTGCCTTAAAACCAAAACTATTAATAAAACTGCCTCACCATAGTCATAAGCTTGCTATTTCCACAGAATTGTTGTTTCGGAGATCAAATATATATTCCTTTCACATACGGATGCTCTACAGTCAGTCTGCATACCTGTCTATCTCAATTTCCTCTCACCTCATGAAAAAGCAACATTATACATGGCAAGATAAAAGAAATACTATTCAGTCATACTATGTTTTCATACACAGAAGTGGCGCACAGAGTGAAAGGCTGCTTCCTTTGAAAGTGTTGATATCTATGCTAGACTTTCATGCAGCAGAGTTTATTCCTAAAGTAGGTTGCATCTATGCAGGAAATTCCTCTGTTTCTGCAATGCAGCGTTTCTAGTTCAGAGACTAGAAATTGTACAGGCAAAAAGCAAAGGCACTGCCAACACTAGTCAGTGCAATGTCAATAAAGCTTCTTGGGGTACAATCGGGTAAATCAACCCAGAATTTTCATCAGAGATACAACTGATCAGGCTCAAATTATCCTATTTGGAACTTAGCTCTCTGGAAAGGGAAAGTTGGAAGGAAAGAGAAGAGGATGACCAGCAGCAAGGTGGATGGACTCAATTACAGTGGTGATAGATGCATCCATTGGAAGATCTGAAGTATCATGTTGGGAATGGTTTGTCATGGAGAAAGTCTATGTGGTCGCTAAGAGTCAAAACAACCTGATGGCACCTAATCAATCAACAGAAGACCACTGCAAGGACTAGAGATTTACAAATTGATGTATTTGCACTGTAAGGCAGTTTTGCATGTGGTTTCACATTTATTTATTTAGCATATGGCAAAATTATTAAAAAGCACTTTGCAATTACAATCTCAGTGAGCAAGTATGAAACTACTTACTCTATTTACAAATTCAAAGGTAGGCTGTTTATATAGCAATAGCACTTACATTTATATACCATTTTACAGCCCTCTCTAAGCAGTTACAGAGTCAGCATATTGTCCCCATTAATCTGACTTCAGAAGGATGGAAGGCTGAGTCAAGCTTGAGTCAGTGAGAATCAAACTGCTGGCAATTGGCAGAATTAGCCTGTAATACTGCATTCTAACCAATGCACCACCACAGCTCATATATAGTCTATACATGATGGAGTTGCATACAGAAAGTCTCTAGGGTTTCCTTCGTATGCGCTTAGAGGGCACTGTTTTGTAGTATGTTGCACTGTCTGCTTTGGAGCACCACAGCTCAAGAGCTTTCCCCATTTATGGAGGAAATGAAGGTACTTGCCATGTTGAGTCTTAATCATATTAAGTTTTATGGGGTCGATTGAATCCTTTTGTTTCAGCTGTAAAGCAGGAAATGTGACACTCTGGAAGAGCAGTAGAGGAACATTCTTGCAACCTGAAGCGGATTGAAGTTGTTATCCACCAAGCTTTTGGCTGTCCAAATAGGTGGAGTGAAGCCTGTTATTTATAGCATCAGTGATGTCTGCATTGATTGGCATGTGAATATCACTTCAAAAAAATCAATTGTTTAAAATTAGTACTCCAAATTTTCAATCTTTTGAGTATGGATCCATGTTTTCTCAATATACTTAGTGTGGTGTGTACTATCATTGCATATATAACTACTCAGAACTTCTAGTGTGTTGCATAACACTGCCATTTTTTTAATACTGTTATTAGCCTTAATAAAAACATTTCACTGCTCACAACTGTCAGAAACCTACAGTGACTTTCAGTGTAACTTTCCCAAATAAACACTTTGATGTGGTGCTAAAGGGGCAGTCATAACTACCATGGTGATAGTCATGACTAAATCATGGAAAACTTTATTTCTTTTTTGGACACTTGTCTAATGATGGGTTCTGAACTGAACCCAAGCTCAACAAGTCATAAAGGGGTTCATTCAGTACTTTGTACTTGAAATAGCATCTGATTTGTCGCTAAAATAAATACACCAAATTTATTTATTTTTCAATGCTTTGCTCAGATCCTTCATACTTAGAAGTATACAAAAAGATGTTGAGACTCTAAAAAAGTGAAGAGAAGAGAAGTCAGCATGATTAGGGGACTGGAGACTAAAACATATGAAGAACAGTTACAGGAACTGGGCTTGGCTAGTCTAGTGAAGAGAAGGACCAGGGGAGACATGATAGCAGTCTTCCAATATTTGAGGGGCTGCCATAGACAGGAGCGGGTCAAGTTATTTTCCAAGGCACCTGAAGGCCAGATAAGGAATAATGGATGGAAACTGATCAAGGAGAAATTCAACATAGAAATAAGGAGAAATTTTCTGACAGTGAGAACAATCAACCAATGGAACAGCTTGACTTCAGAAGTTGTGGGAGCTTCATCACTGGAGGCTTTCAAGAAGAGATTGGATTGCCATTTGTCAGAAATGCTTGGGTGGAGGATTGGACTAGATGACCTACAAGGTCCCTTCCAACTCTATTAATCTTTAAGTACGTACATAGAAGACAATGGCTCCATTCAGCACCAATGTGAATTTTGCTCAATGAAACTCCCTCTTACACCACTCTTATTTCATTGCCCTGCCTGCCTTCCAAATCTACTCCAGAGAGTTTCCAATGTAGAACTTTGGGTGGAATAAGAATTGGAATCTTATTAATTGTAATTAATAAGAAAGATGATACAGAGTTCAAAGACTTGGCGACAGGCATCTGGACTCAGCAAGTTTTTTTTAATGAAGCCTATATTTTCTTGTTCCTCTTTTGCCTGTAGACCAGAAATAGGCAAACATGTTGGAATAGTGATGACCATTCACTAAACCCACAAAATGGAAGAAATTACCAATCACAAATTAGGATTATATGAGAAGGCAAGAAGATAAAAATGTCTACCCTAACCCTTTCTATAACTCTAACCTTTTTTTTTAACAATCCCATTAATCTGTTTCCCCTGGGCAGTTTATTTTACTAAGTAGAAGACCATGATATCCAGATGAAATACCAGAGAAATATCACATACCAATAAGTTGCAAGCAATTACGCTAACCAAAAGAAGAAGGAAAATTCTGCTGATGCTAACTTTTCTGATTTTTTTTCTAAAGAAACTAAACTTTTGCTTTAGTTTCAGTGCAGGAGGTCCTGAATTCACTCCATGGAAGCTGTTTTTTCTTTTTTCCTCCCTTTTTTTACAATAAGCCTGTTCTACATGCCTAGAAATTGAATGGCCCTCTTTAGCCCTTTCTTTTGACCTTTTCTGTTAATTCTAGCCATTGCAACAGCTAAGCTTCCCTTTGAGAAAAGACCAGAAAAAATAAAGGTTAAATTAAATGTTCTGAGACAACGTTCATGCACACACACACACACACACACACACACACACAGAGGAGGGAGAGGGAGAGGGAGGGAGAGAGAGAGGGAGTTTTTTTGTTTCCTTTACTTTGGAAAGAGGGAAGAGAGTCTAGTTTCAAGGGGCTTTATTATTAAATAATGAACATGATTTTCTGTGCGTTCCATCGAAAAGTAGACTGGGGCATTTTGTAGTTCTGATGACTTTTATTTTATTCAAACCACTCATGAAGAGGCAGAGCTCTACGAGATCAGGTATCAAAAGATTCATGCTGTTTTAGAAGATCTTTTGATAAGAGAGCCCTTTTCTGGTTGGCATCCTTCCAACACTTATCCTTTCTTCTTCTCCCACCAGCCCTCCCCTCCCCTTTTCCTGTGTGGTCTGTTGTCCATTTTGTGTCCAGATGCTATGGAAGAAAGAAAAACACCCCATAACCAGGAGCAAATCACTCACTTGCCTTGCAGGCCGCAAGATCCAGGGGTAACCTCAATGGCCATCAGCCAAGATCCACTTTAAGAAGGGTGAAAGCATCAATGGGCTTTGTGAGTCTGGGTTTTTTTGTTTTGTTTTTTGTTTTGTTTCTTTTTAAACCCTTCTATGTCAGGCCTGGCTGTACTATATTTGTTTTCTTAGGCAGACAGATCCAATTCCCTCTAGATCCTACCGAATGATCTGTCTTTTGTCTACCGTGATCACCTGCTGACAACTAGGAATGAAATCAGCTCAGCCAACCCTTACAAACAGTCCTATCTACTTAGACTATCTTGTGCCTTGTTTGTTTGTTTGCTTGTGTTTGTTATTTCATTTCAGATTTTACTAATCCAACCCTTCCCCAAGCCACCGAGCATCCCTGAGGAGATTTCCAAGAGAGAGGAAGAGTAATTAGGAGATTAAAAGCATGAAAATGGATGTGCTTTCTAATTGAAGAGAAAGCTGCCTAGTTAGGGCCTGCTGTTGTATTGATGCTACATTTTTTTAAAAAAGTTATTCCCTAAACAAAATAATCTTCTTTTTCTTAATAAACAAACTAGGACAGTTCTCAATACGGTACAATAATAAGAAACCATGTTAAGTTTGCACAGGCATATATATGAACTAAGACATTTGTATTTTACAAATGTAGTCCTCAACTTACACCCACAATTGAGCCCAAAATTTCTGTTGCTAGGTGAGACCATTGGTTAAGTGAACTTTGCCCCATTTTACGACCCTTCCTGCCTCCATTGATAAGTGAATCACTGCAATTGATAAGTTAGTAACCCAGTTATTAAGTGAATCTGGCTTCCCCCTTGACTTGCTCATCAGAAGGTCATAAAAGGGGATCACATAACCTTGGAACACTGCAACCGTCATAAATATGAACCAGTTGACAAGCGTCTGATTTTTGAGCATATGATCATAGGAATGCTACAAAGGTCGTAACTGTGAAAAATGATTGTCACTTTTTTCAGTGCTGTTGTAAGTTTGAGCGGTCATTAACAAACTGTTGTAAGTCGAGGACTACCTGTTTTTTAAGTTGTTGTAGACTATTCAGTGGTCTGGAGAGTTGGGCAGCATACAAGTGTATATTATTATGGTTGATCACACACTCAGCCAGATGTTTAGTCTGAATTTGGCATTTCATCCCTCAACTAAATCCTTCCCAAGAACCTGGGATAGACAGATCAAATGTTGTATACTATGGTTGGTGCTTTGCTTTCTTTTGTCACAGTTGTTCTTCTATTTAGTCTTTGAGCCATGGTGGCGCAGTGGTTAGAGTGCAGTACTGCAGGCTACTTCTGTTTCCAGCTGGCTGACTGCAATTTGGCAGTTCGAATCTCACCAGGCTCAAGGTTGACTCAGCCTTCCATCCTTCCAAGGTGGGTAAAATGTGGACCTAGATTGTTGGGGGCAACATGCTGACTCTGTAAATCACTTAGAGAGGGCTGTAAAGCCCTGTGAAGTGGTATAAAAGTCTAAGTGCTATTGCTATTGCTTTGCAAAAATGTGGATGTTAGTGTTCAGGCAGTACCAGCTTCTGGAGGATGAGGGTGGTGATGAGGATAAGGATCTCTCAATTGTTATATTAAGCTATTTGGGTCTAACCACTCATCTGTTCCCATGACAACTTAATACCAAGTGCACACTAACAGGAGAAAACTAAAAGAGGGTACTTACATTTTTAGCTCACCTGGATGAAACCTGTGACAAGTAATTCCGTTCCTGAGATCAGTTAGTACAGGACTGACTGAACTGCACTAAATGATCTTATTCCTCCAGGTGCTATCCATTCCACCAAAGGATTAAAAAAATACACAATTTTCAGCTGCTTCATTTTTACAGATTCCCAGCATGAGAAAGTCAACCATAAGAGCAAAGGACATTGGATTTTCTTCTCTAGTTTTTTTTCTCATCCTTCAGTTGACAGTTCTGTAAAAAGGAGGGACGGGATCCAACTGTTTGCTATGCTGGTAGAAAGCAAGGGGAGAAAAAAATATGCCAGAAGGGGACCCAAGGATACTGGCTGTAGAATGTAATGCAACTTTATGATTGTTTGTAGCTCTTGCGTTGTATGAGAAAATTGGCATAGACCTGATTTCTATTAGGTTTGCTCATCCAAATTTTAACTTAACAATCTGAGAGTAAAGCAACATCTCTCTGAGCATACATAAGTTACATTTTTTTTTCCATTATGGTCAGTATAACTCTTGCTAAATTTAGCTAAATTAATCTAAATTATTTTCCATCGGTTGCATTTTAAGTATCTATATCTATACCATTTCTTACTGGCTACATGTATGTAATATGCAAATGTGTGTTATACATAAACACAACACAAATATACACATAGGTCATTTGGATTTGGTGAATGTTCTAGCTCAACAATTTGAATGCAGGCTTCATTCATCTCCACCTTTAGCTAGAGAAAATATGTATTTAACAGTAAATATATCACTCTATAAATTATTAAATTTGATAGTAATTGATTGGATTTGGTTTATTACACCTCCATCCACGAAGAAAACATTTTTGCATGATATCCTCATTTACTTGATTTCTCCCCCCATAATTCTTGTGACATCTTCATTAACTTGAGAATAGCCACATATGTGGATCGTTTGCTCATTGATACTGGGAAGAGAAAGAGGTGGCAAAGCAAATGTGCATATTACCTTCAATTTAGTGCATTTTACAACCACCAGTAGTAATAATCTTCTGGGAAGACATTATAGCCCTGGGGGTGCAATGGTTAGAATGCAGTATTGCAGGCTAAATCTGCCCACAACCTGGAGTTTAATCCTGATGAGGATCAAGATTGACTCAGCCTTCTATACTTCCAAGGCAGGTAAAATGAGGACTCAGATTGTTGGGGGCAATATGCTGACTCTGTAAAATGCTTACAGAGGGCTGTAAAACACTGTCGAGATAAGTCTAAGGGTTAATACTACTGTTAGTGCTATAGGGTCTTATTAAAACAAACAAACAAAAAAAAAAGATTTGGATTTTCAACTTGCTACATCTTCCAAGATGATTTGGGAGAGCTTCAAGCATTTGGGAAAATTCATATCTCTATCTAGTTTTATATCGATAAAAGTAGTATGGAATTAGGAAGCAGACAATGGAAAACCGTTACTGAAAAAATTGCCAGCAAAACTGAGAGTTATATAGGCACTGTTGAAAAATCAGACATGACAGAATGGAAAAAAAAAATATATGGAATTAGAGCTGATATAAAAATCCACAAGTTTACCATTGAGACATCTGGGTAATATTTGTCCAGTTGACCTCTAGACACTCTGGCTGCCAAGTGCAATCAGCCCTATTGTACAGCCCTACCTGATTAATTAAGGATAGCATTTACATTGTAGGCTGTATTGTACAGATATACTTGACTATTTATATTGCTAGAACATTAATCATGTTCATAAGTAAAAACTTTTTCAGTACACTTTTTCAGTATAATCCTACACGCCTTTAGCCAAGAGGAAGACCTGTTATGCTCTGTAGGCTTTACCTACATATCCTGTGAACATATCCTATATAGATTATATATTGTGATAGAGCATTGATTGATTGATTGATTATGGGCCATCAAATCAATGTCAACTCTTAACAATCATTCCACTATCTATCTATCTATCTATCTATCTATCTATCTATCTATCTATCTATCTATCTATCTATCTAACTATCAAACTTCTAACTGTTCATCTCTGTTAACAGTTAACTTTAAAGACCTACAGATATCTATTGGTGTTTCTATATTAATACTGTTAATACTGAACCCAACTGAAATACAGTGGTGTGTTTGAAAATAACCAAAGAAGAAAAAGAGGGAAGGTTACCCAGGAAAGTTCAACATGAGCTGTGTGGTTATTTATAATTTTGACTGACTAGCTGCAATAAAGAAAATTTATAATCTTGCCTTTGGTGTGCTGAGATTTATATGGTGAAGATGTGATGGTTTTGCCATATCTAAGTCTTTCTTCGAGACCTGGGTAAGCCTGTAATTCCATATAACCTTGATGCTAAGTGCTAGCTATTTATGAAAAGGAACTTCCATAGGCAAGAAAGGATGTGTTAGTTATCTATTGCTTGGAGGAAGAAGTTCTGAGAACTTCTCTTCCCAAGCCAGTTGAAGATGATAAATATAAGATGTTTTTGTCTACATAAAATCTCTTTTTATGCCTAGGTTTAGTACTGTGGTACAATATTACAAATTCTATTGGTAGGGACATAAATAAGGAGAGACTATACAGCAATATGTGGCTACACTGAAGAAAACTGTTGTTATTTGTAATTTGGGAGAGTATGATTTCCATTAGGGAATATTTTCTGTTAGAATGAATGGCAAAGGTGGAGTTGGTAGAGATGGCAACATTGACAGTATTAATGAAGGAGAAGAACCTATCTAGTGTTGTTTATACTTGAGAGAGATATGTTCAACTTTGTACACCTTCATGTTATAGTTTTTCAATAGAGCCTCTCATGTCTTCTTAAGTTGCCCATTTTTGTCTGAATGGTCAGGATAGAGCAGAGATTCTTTTTTTTTTTTTGCATTTCTTTATGTCTCCACCATAAAGCAATGCATGGCCATCAAGTTATTTCTGCAAGCTCCAGGCAAAACAATTTCAAGTGGGTATAGTATCTTCACTGCTGGTTAATGTTAATCCCTCAGGCACAAGTCTGGATCCTTTATACAGTGGAATATCCCCCACCCACCCACCTCCTGCTTTGTGTGTGTGTGTGTGTGTGAGAGAGAGAGAGAGATGTGCTTCCAGGCAATGTGCTTGTCTTCTTGCCATCTGCTTTTTTTTTTTTGCAAAAGCTTGCTTTCCTTGTAATTTGATTTCCAAAATGCTGATCACAGAGGCAATCTGAAGCAATGCTCTTAGGCACCCTCTTGATTCCTCAAGTCTTGCAGTAAAAAAAAAAAAAACATTTTAGATAAAATGGTGGAATATTTAAATCCCTTAAAATAAAAAAGGATGCATATTATTTTTGATTGTGTGTTGAACATTTGATCTGAGTAAGAGAATCTGTACTGCTCATTCTTCGTTCTCTTGAGATAATCCCTATATGATCAAGCTGCATCTTTCATCCCCTTCTTTTTAATATCCACTTTTCATAGCTCCTGCATGAGAATGGTGGTCAGCATTTTGGCTCTAGTGGATTTTCTTCCATGAAATAAGGCATAATTTAAAAATTACTCTTTGATTTCAATCATTATTTAGTTTTTGTTCTGTATGCTTATGTGTCAGACCTCTAAGATTTCTAATTTATGAATTGATGTGTATCTCCAGGTGACACTATTATGATCTGGAAAACAAACCCAAGGCTATTGTCATAGTTGTCATCATTAATAACAACAATAACAGCAATATTTTATTCATGCTTCCCAACTCAGCATTTTCCAGATGTGTTTGATAATAATCCAGAAAGCTTTTCTGTCCAGCATCCTCCAGATATGTTGAACTATGCAGAATGTTTAGTACAAATATGTAATCTTTGTAACACATGCACTACAAAGCTAAATGTACAACATTCAACAATATGTTATTAGCTTTATTGTATCATTAAGTCAATATAATTAATGTATTGTAAGTTATATAATGAACTATAAGTTTTCAGATTTGGGGAGGATTGTTGTTATGTTGGCTGTAGGTATTGGGAACTACAGTCGAATAACACCAGAAGACATAAAATTGACAGCATCTAAAATATTTCCAGAATTCTCTAGTCACATATAGTGTTTTAAATCAATATAAAGGCCACTGAAATTTCTATGGCAAATATAACATATAAACACCATTCATGTTATATTAAACAAATTATTTATTTATTTTTATCCATTTATCCAATTTCTATAGCTGCCCATCTTGGCCAGGTGACTCTGAGCAGCTTATAATTCCAAAACTATAAAATATCTGAGACAGTTAAAAAACAATAAAAATGCAAATAATGTAGTACCTCGGTAGTCAACCTTCATTGGTTCCAGGAGGCACAATGAGTACCAAAAGTGATGAGTACCAAACAAATTATTCCCATAAGGAACAATGTAGTGAGACATAAGGCAGCTGACACAGACAAATTCTAGTTTGTACGTTGAGTACCAAACAAAGGATGACTACCGGGGACAAAAGTTGTAAAAAAAGTGTTGAGTACCAAATTCAATGAGTTTCAAAGCAGTTGAGTACCAAGGTACCACTGTAATAAATATACAGAGCAGCAATACATAATTAAAGAGTAATATTATTTCAACTTGTAGATATCCTCCATTAATAGCATATCCCCCTCTGTTATTTGAAATATTCTCTTCTAATCTAATCTTAAACCACACATTCTCTCAAGTTATTTTTCATATTTACTTTAATCAATCTTTTCATATGAAGTATCTATTCAAACTATACATACTCGAATATCAGTTCCAGCTACACAGTCAAGCTGCAGAGTCTAAATAAAACCAAACACCAAAGATACTCCATCCTCTATGAAAAGAAAACAGCAATCCTTCAAAAGTTGTGATACAAATATCATACACCTCATTTTGATACTGCATTAGGACTGCTTACAGATCAATCCTACATTCTTTGGTAGAAAAGCAACTTGCTAAGGGGATTTAGCTAAGCAAGACAACTACCATTATTGTAAAGGTTTGGGGGTTTTTTTCCTATGAAGAAGGATAGCTTTATAGTAATCAGCCTAAGCCATTTCTTCCTTTTGCTTCTGTTTTGGTTGGTTAGTTGGTTGGTTGGTTGTGTTTTTCTCCTCCTGGGACTTTAAGACAACACGAAAAGCAATGAACCCCTTCCTGGAGTTCCAGCTATTAAAAAAGAATAAATCTTCAGCCCCTGAGTGAAAGTACTGCATTGGAAGAAGACTTGATGGCTGGAACAGTAGGAAAGGGGAAAGTGGCAGGAGAGAGAGAGGGGAAGTAGACACAAGGAGAAAGTATAATGTACTCTATGTAGTGTGCAAATGGCAGCAAAGGAAAAAGCAAGTGTAAACTCCAACATACAAGGAGCTGAAAGGGCAAGTGAAGATCAGCAGTCCTCCAGCACTACCAAAGACCCTGATGGCCAGCCAGTACTTGGTAACACAAACTTCCCCTCCACCATGTTCTCTAGATACAGACTGAAAAATGGTGCAATCCAGCAGTTTAGAAAAACAACCAGCAGCAACAGAAACCAACTAACTCCACAGTGGCTAAACAGTGGCTAAGGAATTAGTTATATCCAGCAAGCAGATGTGTGTGACAAAGAAGGAAAACACTGCATTTAAAAAAATATATTTTTAGGATTTTGTTGCATAATACAGGTAGTCCTCGACACACAACCAAAATTGAACTAGAATTTTCTGTTCCTAAGCAAGACAGTTGTGAAGTGAGTTTTGCCCCATTTTATGGCCTTTCTTGACACAGTTGTTAAATGAATCACTGCATTTGTTAAGTGAGTAACACGGTTGTTAGGTGACTCTGGCTTCTCCATCGACTTTGAGTGTCGGGAATGCACACCCCAGGACTGTGCAATCTTCATATATAGGAGTGAATTGCCAAGCATCTGAATTTTGATCATGTTACCATGGAGATGCTGCAATGGTCATAAGTGTGAAAAATGGTCATAAGTCACTTTTTGCAGTGCTGCTGTAACTTTGAATGGTCACTAAATGAACTGTGGTAAGTCAAGGACTACCTGTACATAGAGGAACAGACCCATAGATATAGACATAATATAGCCTACGGTTTAGAAGAATTAAATGAAAAGTGAAAAAAATGAGGAAGAACCTTTAGGTTTATTAAGCCATTTTTATATAATAAAAGCCAGATGCAGGGAAGAGTAGTCTGCTTTCCATGTCAATGCTTCTATAGAATAGAATAGAGCTGGAAGGGACCTTTGAGGTCTTCTAGTCCAGCCCCCTGCTCAAGCAGAAGAAACTATATTATCTCAGGCAAGCGACTGTCCAATCTCTTCGTCAAAACCTCCAGTGATAGAGTGCCCACGATTTCTGAAGGCTCTGTACAGATGAACCAAATTGATCCCTTACTTCCTATGTTGCCAAGTAATTCCTAAATATACAGGATGATGTTCTGACAACTAAGTGTTCTCAGTGGAGTCTACAGGTTTTGCCAAGCGTTCTATAACACCGTTGTAATATGTAGAAAGTGTTGTGACTCATTTACCTATGGGCGAATATCATAACCGATAGAATGTCTTCTTGTTTCGGATTGAAAAATGTTAAGGGGGATAATCGTGAACCCTATGTAACAATTTAAGTCCAGATTTGAATAATTTTATGAAACTTTGCCCTGCTGACAAAAAAGATTTAATGGAATAAAGCCCAACACATGGGACAAAGCAGTTTCACTTATGTAGCTGCGTTTGCTTCAGCAATGCTACCCTCAGTTATAGCCAAGTTAAATTCTAGTTATGGGATTCCTATTCATAGATTTTTAAAATTTCTGTTTTGCAAAAAGTAATTGAAGTCCGTTTAGCCAACATGCACCCACACACACACCTTTCCAAGAACAGGAAGGAAGGAAGGAAGGAAGGAAGGAAGGAAGGAAGGAAGGAAGGAAGGAAGGAAGGAAGGAAGGAAGGAAGGAAGGAAGGAAGGAAGGAAGGAAGGAAAGAAGGAAGGAAGGAAGGAAGGTGTTAAGTTTTCTCTAATTTCACAAATATTCAGATGAAGAATGTGGCAGAAAAAAAATAAATTGGAAGCACAGCATATTAAAGGAGTATCAGCGCCTCCTTCCAATATGCCTGTAGATCTGACCTGAAACTTCATTAGAAAGAATAACACATTTATCATTTCTGAAGTGTTCCCTAGGAGCATCTACTTGACACTTTAAATTAGCAGCAAAGAAATCTGTCTCTGGATGGAAGCCATTTAATTATAGTAGAAATGATATGAAGATCAGGAATTATCCACTACTATACCAGTGGTACACCAGAATTTCTCCTTCCATAGCAACATCAAAGGAAAGGGAAACTGCATCTTAGCCAGTGATCTCAAGTAATTATTAGCCTGAATTCCCAAAGCGTGCGGGATGTTTTACTCCTATATGTTGAAAGGTCAACATTTATCCATTCTCATTGCCTTCAAGTTATCACGTTAATAAACATTCGTTCATTGGAATGATAGTCCTTGGCAGGAAGGGGGCTGGGATTGAAGTGACCTACAAGTTTGCAAACATTGTCTGTAATCTGAATAGACTGGCAAATTCAAGAAAAATCTCTGAAAAATTCTAAATGCAGCTGGGAAAAAAAAGCTAAAGAATGACCACTGTCCTTGACTTTTTGAACATAGGGCCTTATAGTATTCTCTAATATACGTTATAAAAAGTAGAGTTATTTATGTATTTATTTATCTATTTCCTTATTTTATTTAAAACATGTATTATAGTCATCCATCTTCTAGCCAACTCTGGGCTACCAACCATAAGTTAAAACAGCATATTAAAACTATAAAACTAAACACACGGAAACATTAAAAATAACAAAGCCTGATGCCAAGTCAAACTTTGAATGTGTGGTTATCCAATATTATCCCAGCACTTGGAGGAAAAAAAATCTAGTCTTCAAAGCTTTACGGAAGACTAGGAGGAGGGAGGCTTTAGGGAACAGAGTGCTACATAGGGCAAGTCACAGAAAAGGCACACTTCCTAGCTCCCATCAGATGACAATATTTAGAGGAAGGAACTAGGATCATACCTGACCTGATAGGGCCAATGGATGTCCTCAAGGAAAGAAGATTTCACAGATTCTTTTAGGAAGAAGAACAATACGGCATGGCTGGAATGCTGAGCTCCACAAAATAAATGTCCTCATCACACCAGAGGGATGTGCTCAATCTTCAGCTTTCCTTTTTTTCATTTATTTATTACGAAGCTCCTATAGTAGGGCAATCCCTTGAATTCTCATAGCAGGAAAGCGCTGTTTGTTTTTGCAGCCCTCCTAGTCAGAAGGGCCTCCAAAGGATGCAAAAAAGTAACAAAGAGGCACCTGAAAGAACTTTAAATTGCCTAACCCTGATTTATTTATGCAGTTACCTGAAAGAAAGAAAAAAAAGAATTATGATTATCCACCATTCTAATCACAAAGGACAGCACACAATAGCATTTCAAAGGCATGATTAATAGCGGAAAAGGGATTTCTGGTAGTAACATGTTAAAATAAGTAGGTTGATCTCCCTATTTCATGCCTGGACTAAGATATTTTATTTCTTGTGTGGGGAACTATGGTTTTCTTCCTTTTCTAAGCACAAAAGCTGGGAACTGGGCCTCAGGCTGTGAGGTAATCCTGGGGCCCAATGAGAGTCAACTCTGCTTCTGTTACATAAAACATAGAAAAAGACCTAGTGGTCCATTGAGTCTGCCCTTTATTTGTTCTTTGTTTCTTTTTAATGCTTTTATTTTTTATTCATTACTTTTCTATTTTATTAATTTTATATTTAAGTTTTAAGTTTTGTAGACTGATGTAGACTGATACGCATTTATCCCAAGCGTATCTAAACTCAGTTACTGATGATTGACCCACTACCTCCGCTGGAAGTTGGTTCCAAGCTTCTGCTACTCTTCCCAGCATTACTTTTGAATTTCCCTCCTGTCAGTTTGAAGTTATGCCCTCCATGTTCTTGATTTTTGCTCAATATTGAAAATCCTGCCTTCTAGAACCTTATTTGCACCCTTAATATATTTAAAGCAGTGGTGGGATTCAAATTTCTTTACCATCGGTTCTGTGGGCGTGGCTTGGTGGGCGTGGTGTGGTTTGGTGAGCGTGGCTTGGTGGGCATGGCAGAGGAAGGATACTATAAAATTTCCATTCCCAGCCCACTCCAGGGGAAGGTTACTGCAAATTTCCATTCCCTTCCCAACAGGGGTGGGATTCTACAGGTTCGCACCTATTCGCTAGAACTGGTTGTTAACATTCTAAGCAGTTTGGAGAACTGGTTGTTAGAAGAAATTACTGGCCTAATCCTGTAAGGAAGGCAGGAAGGAAACATTCTGGTGTTGCTTACAGAAACTGCCTCTCTGTTAACCCTTATTACATTCTTGGCAGGATTAGACTTTCTGTCTCTGGAACTTCTCTGGAGTTTTTCCCCCCTCCTTTGTGGGTACTTTGCTTGTGTGGAGTGACCATTTAAAGTTACAATGGCACTGAAAAAAGTGACTTATAACCATTTTTCACACTTACGACTGTTGCAGCATCCCCACAGTCATGACAGGCCAGGCAAGGAGATGCGTGCCTCGATGTGAATGATGTTGAGTTGGCCACCCCTAGCCAGTCACATTACCACAAAGCCATGCCCACCAACTAAGCCACACTCACAGAACTGGTTGTTGAAAAAATTGAATCCCACCCCTGCTTCCTACCCCACTAACCTACTTTCCAGCTCTGTTCTTCTGTGCAGGGCAACAAAAGAAGACCAAGCCAATCAGCTGGAACTCGGGAGGCAGAGAATAGATGGGGGAGGGACCAGTTAGAGGTGGTATTTGGCGGTTCTCTGGACTTCCCAAAATTTCCACTACCGGTTCTCCAGAACTGGTCAGAACCTGCTGAATACCACCTCTGATTTAAAGGTTTCAATTATATCACCCCTTTCCCTTCTGTTCTCCAGGCTGTTCAGATTCAGTTCCTCCAAGCTTTTCTGATACGTTCTGTATTTAGCTGCTGGTTTTCAGTGGCTGCATTTGGACAGCCTCTTTTTGCTTAAAGGTAGGGGCAGCCCTGTCCTAAGATTTCACACAACCCACAAAAACCTTGGCTGAAGCCCAGAGACCCTCCAAAAGTTTCCATCATTCTTATTTTTTAAGAGACCAAAAGGAACACAGCAGAATAGGGGAGGAATAATCACAGCAGCTTCCTGAACTCTTTTGTCTCCAGTTAAATCAAGTTAAATCAAGTTTTTCTTCCTGTCCATAGGGCTTATTTATTAGTTTATTTTAGTGCCCCCCATACATACACACACATTTTAAGGGATGCAGGGGAAAAAAAGTTTGGTAGGGAGATAAATATAATATAATATTCCTCACTACTGTCCATCTCTGAGATAGCATAAACTTTGCTGTTTGGCTTGCTCTTTCTCAGTCCTTGGTTTTTGTATATTTTGTAGCTGTTGTTAAACAATTTTGGAGTAAATAAAAAACAACTAAGGGCTAAGTCTGTCTCATTGGAGACCAGATAAATGTGACATCATAACACAACAATATATATAGTCTATTTGATCAGGGTATGTTTTTGCTATGTTTAGGTTTAATTGTCTCAGAGTGGAAGATGAGCTTCAATTGTATGCCTGAATGAATTAACAAATTAAGCAATGTAGTAATCCTTGATTGAATTATCAGACTTTTTTTTAAAAAAAAGCTAACACCATGTCAGAATATTGCTAAATTAGTTCTGCATACATTTGACATCACAACCCATTTATATTCTTTTATAAGAGACTAAGAATGCATCCTGCCCAGCATGTGTGTGTTTTTTTTTTTTCTCCAAAAGGCTTTTTAAACATACTAGACCAAGGATAAATCCTGTTTAAAAAGAGCAAACAAAACCCACTTGTTCTGTAATCAATTGGCACTGAGGCCACCATCTAAGCTTTCTGACAGCCAGAGATGCATATTTTAAGAAAGCTCACCATTTATGTGTGGGGAGCATGATGGTTCAAGGGCTTTCTGGGTTCCTAAATTAGCCTCTTACAAATGCAAGTAATTGCTCTTGCAGCATTGGAAAACATGTTGTTAAATGAATGTTGCAAATCTCTCTGTTTCACTAGCTGTTTAGTGTAAACTAAGCAGGGCCATCACCTTCAAGCTGATGGCTATATATTATGTAAAAGGAACTTTTTTTCTCCTCTCTCATACAGGAAAATACTTTATTCCCCTAGGGACTAGCTTACGATTGGAAATTATTACATCAAAAATAATGGGGTTAAACACCAAGACTTAAGGTCTGGAAAGTGGATGCAGTTTTGAAGCCAAAACATTCTACTGCAGATTGTTATGAGCAGGGAAAAGTAACCATATTCAAAATGAAACAAATGCTCCACTCCTCTAAATTTGCAAGTCCTCTGGATTAGTGAAACATGTCATAACAGTGTTGTTCTATATCTGAGTGGTTTAGTTTAAAATATACTTCTATTTATCTATAACAAAAGCAGTAAATCTCACCAAATGGGCAGCAATGAGCAGTCATACTTACGAAGTTATCTAAAATAAGTTATCCGTGAATGAATGCCTGCATTAGGAGGTCTTTCCATCTATAGCTATTTGTGTGATGGCTTCCAAGTGATCCTGAATCCTGCCAGTTGTGCTTTACTTTTAAAAGTTATCAAAACTGCAATATCATGGGACTTACCTCCCATTCACCCCTGTTTGCTGAGTGAATTTTCTACATAACACCTAAATACAACTACTCATCTAAATCAGGGGTCTCCAACCTTGGGCACTTTAACCCTGGAGGACTTCAACTCCCAGAATTCTTCCGGGAGTTGAAGTCCTCCAGGGTTAAAGTGGCCAAAGTTGGAGAGCCCTGATCTAAATTACACTTCTCATATACTGCCGCATTCCAGCACAATTCACAGTACTTTTGACATGGGACCATTCAGTCCATTAAAACAACCAATATAGCAATTAGAACCAAAAGAGTATATGATTCTCACTGGTGACCATCTAATGCAGGTGATTGTATGCCAAAAGCACTCTTCTAACCATCTTTCTGAATGACAGAAAAATGGATGTCAGTTTGAACCATAGTGGAGTTTGGAGACTACTCCAGATCAACATCTCAAATAGGAATATGTTTTCAGATAGTAGGCACAGATTCAAAGTCCCAGGATGATCTGATCTTGCTGATAAAAAGCAATGTTGTTCAGAAATAGATTTCTACCTGCCATGTCCAAAACCCACAGATTGCCAAACTCTGGAAATAACCCTAACTGTATGTACACTCTTATAAGCACTAACATAGGTGTGACTAACCACAAAATATCTACGTACTAAAAAAAGAAACAAAGGCTGACCTCCTACCACTTTGTTCCCAAGACTGTTTCTATCTTATGCTTGGATCTGTAAAAGCTGTTGGTATTGAGCAAGATTTTTCAGCAACGAAAGAGATGGACAATGCAATTGTGTGCCATTCCTCAGTAAGGCTTTTTTTTTTTAATTTTCAGTTCAAACATTTATACCCAAGTAAACAACTCCTACTCTTTTTTTCTGGCTATTCTTGACCTCCTGTCACAAAACAAGCCAGCAAAAGAAGAGGCCACACTATGAGCATGTTGACACCTGTATCCTGAATCTGGTCCTAGTTCTAATAATTATGTATATGCATATGTGTACATTGTGTGTGTGTGTGTGTGTGTGTGTGTGTGTGTGTGTATCTTTGGTTATTCAGGTTTTCTCGCGTAAAATTGGAAGTATCTAGGCAACATTTCGATGAAGTCTCATTCATCATCTTCAGGCTTGTGTCTTCGGCTCTGTTTCAGAGCCAAAGACACAAGCCTGAAGATGATGAATGAGACTTCATTAAAACGTTGCCTAGATACTTCCAATTTTACTGGGAGAAAACCCGAATAACCAAAGATCCACATACAAATACCAGCGAGAACCTCAGAATATATATATATATATATGGCCTTCAGCTTTGTTCGGGTATTTTCCCACGTCATAGTAGTGGTGCTTTTAAAGTTGTAGCAACGTTTCAGCAGAATCTCATCTGCCATCATCAGGCTTCTGTATTGTGTCCGTCTGTGAGTCAGACTTTACAGTGGTTTCAGATTTAAATTTGGGGCAGCCTATTGCTGTGCCAGAATGGTTTTTCTTCATCCTGATTGGTTGGGAGTCTTGGTCTGTGTTTATTGGTCTCGGAGTTTGCTGTGTTCTGCTTGATTGGTGTCTCTAATATCTTCTGTCTGTTTTTTGGCTCTTTTTGTATCTTGATTGGCTGGCAGCATTGTGTTGCTTTATTGGAGGCCTTTAGTGCAGCTTGGCTTCAGGTAAATGGACGGCTATCATTAGTTAGGAAGCTGGGTTTCATCTGGGTGCCTGGTTAGGATGTGTTTGAGCTGGAAGTATCAGGGGGATCTGTTTGTGCCCAGGTGTTTGCCTGGCTTGTGGTGTGGAGATTTTTTGTTTGTGAGTGCAGGCTTCCAAATGATTGACAGCCTGGTGGAATCATCTCTTCTGTTCATGCTTTCTGGTCTTTTTTCAATCTCTATGGCTTCTCTGATGATTCTGTGGTTAGGGTTTTCTATAGTGGCTAGGGTTTTGGTGCCATTGAAGTTGATGCTATGACCTGTGGCTTCCATGTGTTGGACTAGTGAGGAAGTGTGTTCCAGCTTTTTGACTGCATTTTGTGTTCATCTAGGTGGGTGCTTATTCTTCTATTGGTCTGTCCAATGTATGTGGCCGGGCATGATGCACAGGGGACTTCGTATATGCCTTGGTTTTCCAGGTCAATTTTGTCTTTGGGGTTTCTGAGGATGGCTGCTATTTTTCTGTCTGTTTTGAAGGCAGTCTTGATGTGGTGTCTGTATAGTATCTTACTAATTTTGTCTGTAGTGCCTCTTATGTAGGGCAGGACAGCTGTTCCATGGGTCTGTTCATCTCCTGGGTCTCTATTATGTCTCGGTGTGTTTTTGTGGATCAAGTTGGTGATTTTGCTTTTGTGGAAGCCGTTGGCTGCCAATATTTTAGTCAGGGTGCATAGTTCAGTCTTAATGTGTGTCTTGTCTGCCAGGCGTTTGGTTCTGGTAATTAGTGTTTTAGCCACGGAGTTTATCTGTGCTGGGTGGTGGTGGGATTGGGCGTTGAGGTAGTGGTTGGTGTGTGTTTTCTTCTGGTATATGGTGTGTCCTAGTGTGCCATCTGTTTTTTTGCCACCACCACACTTCCACGTAAAAATCAGACTCACACCCACACAGAAGATGAGACACGACCACAGACCAGAAGCCGCACTGCAGCTGCATCACTACCCACTTCAAACTCCTCTGAACCATACATGAAGCGAACTGACCCCCACCATGAAGATGTGGCACGACCACGAACTCAAGCCAAACGAACACAGACCCAGACCCCAAACTCAAAGCCATATTAAAAACCCAAAATGCTACATCACAGCCACCGCTCAGGACATCACATCAGAAAACTCAAGAAATTACACCTCAAGAACTCAAGAAGTCACAACACAGCAAATGACCCAGGATATCACAGCACAAGACCAAGGATACCACAGCAATAAATCTCACAAGGTCATCACACAACCCATTACCCAAGCTGTTACTACACAGGAGGCTAATCGAAAAGAGATCAAAACACAAACGACCCAGGAGATTACAACGCAAGACCCAGGATACCACAACAAAAGAACTCACAAGCCCATCACACAACCCATTACCCAAGCCGTTAAAACACAAGAGGCTAACGACCCAGGAGATGACAGCACAAGATCCAGGATATCTCTACAACAAAAGGCCATTACACAGCCCATTATACCAACATCAACTCCATCAACCAATCAAGAGGCTGCAGCACAGCCAACCAGCCCAGCACACCATCCCCCACCACTTGTATATATAGAGATGGCAGCTCCGGTCACACACTGCTTGCACTGGCACTAAGCCAGCACCAGCCTGAAGATGGCGAGTGGGACCTCGCCGAAACGTTGCCCAGATACTTTGAATCTTACGCGGAGAAAACCCGAATAACCAAAGATCCACATACAAATACCCGCGAGAACCTCAAAAAACATATATATATATATATATATATATATATATATATATATATGGATCTTTGGATATCTCTACAACAAAAGGCCAGATCCAGGATATCTCTACAACAAAAGGCCATTACAGCCCATTATACCAACATCAACTCCATCAACCAATCAAGAGGCTGCAGCACAGCCAACCAGCCCAGCACACCATCCCCACCACTTGTATATAGAGAGATGGCAGCTCCGGTCACACACTGCTTGCACTGGCACTAAGCCGAAAGCACCAGCCTGAAGATTGCGAGTGGGACCTCGCCGAAGGCGTTGCCTAGATACTTTGAATCTTACGCAGGAGAAAACCCGAATAACCAAAGATCCACATACAAATACCGCGAGAACCTCAAAAACAAATATTGCACCTCTACGGGAGGAAACCCACCATCTGACCAGGACTTATGAAAAACTTGAAGTCCAAAGAGCTTCCATTTTATGTGACCTCGCATTCCTATGCAACTGCCGAGATCAAAATTTAATTCCCACAAGCTTCCAATTGAAATTCCACACCAACACAGCAGCCACCAAACGCATCCTAAAAAGAACAGAATTGGCCCTAATTAGAAATGAACTTCACACAAAAAGATTTCTCCTAGACCAAATCAACAAAGATCTTCTTACACTTCACCTCAGACTCAGCAACAAGATTCACCCCTTACTTTGGGACAAATCCAAACAACTCGCTGTCTGAGAGCAGAAACACAAACCACCCTCAAGACAGACACACACACCAACAAACTCAGAAAACTACAACAATGCCAGAAACCAACTCCCCCCTCACAGCCACACATGAAACAAACAGTGCACAACATCTCAGACAAGATCCTCACGAAGCGAAACCAAGGTCCTTTCAAAAGGATTCAACTTTGCTGTTGCTCCCAAACACATCCCCACAGAAACCATCATATGCGGAGTTGAAACCAGCCTGACCAAAACCAACCCTGATGAGGCTAATAGAATCAGACTCGAAATCACCAACATCCTCTGCACTAGCAAACCACCCAAAAGCAACTTATCCAAAGAAGAACAAACTGCACTACGTAACCTGAAAGAAGACACCAGCATAATAATCCTACCAGCAGACAAGGGCAACGACAGTGGTTATGAACACATCTGACTACCAAACCAAGTTAACCAACCTACTCCTAGACCCCACATACAAACCCCTAAAGACAGACCCCACCACCTACCTAGAAAAACCACCAGATCCAAAATAAAAGCCTCCCCATCAGTGAAGAAATCCAGCAAAGAATCATACCCAGAGAGAAATCATCCAGATGCCCTAAGCTTTATGGTCTCCCAAGATACACAAAGAAGGAACTCCACTTAGACCAATAGTCAGCTCCATAGGCTCACCTCTACAAAACCTAGCCAAATTTCTCGCCAAACAACTACAGCCCTATGCAGAATCCATCAACTCACATGTAAGAAACTCATTCCAGTTCATCGAGATCATAAAGAAACAAAACTTACAACCCAGCGACCTACTAGTTAGCTTCGATGTCATATCCCTCTTCACCCAAGTGCCAATAAAAGAAGCCTTGACAGCCATCCAAAACAAATACAACCCCCAAGCACATCCTAGATCTGACCAACCACTGTCTATCCAATACATACTTCACCTACAATGGACAAAAATACCAACAAATAGAAGGAGCACCCAT
The DNA here is from genome assembly GCF_049901735.1 of Notechis scutatus. NCBI lineage: Eukaryota > Metazoa > Chordata > Lepidosauria > Squamata > Elapidae > Notechis > Notechis scutatus. Next base: position 204,339,468 of record NC_142010.1, read on the forward strand.
GGGATCACCCCTCTCACCTGTCATAACAAACCTCTACATGGAACACTTTGAAACACAAGCTCTAGAAAAATATGATCACAAACCCAAACTCTGGCTCAGATACGTAGATGACACCTTCATAATCTGGCCACACGGGAAAGAAAAACTGAACAACTTCCTCACACACCTCAACAGCCTACACCCCAAAATACAATTCACCATGGAAACAGAAGCTAACAATCAACTTCCCTTCCTAGATGTCTTGGTATACAAAAAACCCAATGGCTCCCTAGGACACACCATCTACCAAAAGAAAACACATACAAACTGCTATCTACACGCACTCTCACACCACCACCCAGCACAGATCAATTCCGTAGCTGAGACACTCATCTCCAGAACAAAATGATTAGCTGATGAACAACACCTAAAAACCGAACTAAACACTCTCACCAATGTACTAACAGCCAATGGATTTCAAAGAAAGAAGATCACCCATCTAATCCAAAAAGAAACCCCAACCAAAATCCAAGACAGAGAACAAGAGGCGGCAAAGCCCTCCTCCCATATATAAAAGGCACTACAGACAAAATCAGCAAGATCCTCCAAAAACACAACATTAAAACAGCATTCTGCACAAACAGAAAAATATCCACCATCCTAAGAAACCCTAAAGACAAAATCGAGTTAGAAAACCAAGGAGTATATGAAATCCCCTGCACTGCCTGCCTCACCACATACATTGGACAAACTAACAGAAGAATAAGTGCACGCGTTGAAGAACATAAGAACTCAATCAAAAGAAGAACCAACCTCGTCCTGGTCCAACACCTCAAAGCCACAGGACATGAGATTGACTTTAAAAATACCAGAACTATCGCCAAAACTGAACACCACAGCAGCAGAATAATCAGAGAAGCCATAGAGATAGAAAAAACGCCCACACAGCATGAATAAAAGAGATGACACCTCCGCTTACCAGCCATTTGAAACCCGCCCTCATGAACAGACGCAGTACCCAACATGATAAATGACACCAGACCCACACCCACGAGGGCCACACAAGATGCCACCACCACACTTCCACGTAAAATCAGACTCACACCCACACAGAAGATGAGACACGACCACAGACCAGAAGCCGCACTGCAGCTGCATCACTACCCACTTCAAACTCCTCTGAACCATACATGAAGCGAACTGACCCCCCACCATGAAGATGTGGCACGACCATGAACTCGAAGCCAAAGCGAACACAGACCCAGACCCCAAACTCAAAGCCATATTAAAAACCCAAAATGCTACATCACAGCCACCCGCTCAGGACATCACATCAGAAAACTCAAGAAATTACACCTCAAGAACTCAAGAAGTCACAACACAGCAAATGACCCAGGATATCACAGCACAAGACCAAGGATACCACAGCAATAAATCTCACAAGGTCATCACACAACCCATTACCCAAGCTGTTACTACACAGGAGGCTAATCGAAAAGAGATCAAAACACAAACGACCCAGGAGATTACAACGCAAGACCCAGGATACCACAACAAAGAACTCACAAGCCCATCACACAACCCATTACCCAAGCCCGTTTAAAACACAAGAGGCTAACGACCCAGGAGATGACAGCACAAGATCCAGGATATCTCTACAACAAAAGGCCATTACACAGCCCATTATACCAACATCAACTCCATCAACCAATCAAGAGGCTGCAGCACAGCCAACCAGCCCAGCACACCATCCCCCACCACTTGTATATAGAGAGATGGCAGCTCCGGTCACACACTGCTTGCACTGGCACTAAGCTGAAAGCACCAGCCTGAAGATGGCGAGTGGGACCTCGCCAGCGTTGCCTAGATACTTTGAATCTTACGGAGAAAACCGAATAACCAAGATCCACATACAAATACCGAGAACCTCAGAAAACATATATATATATATATATATATATATATATATATATATATATATATATATATATATATATATATATATATATATATATATATATATATATATATATATATATATATATATATATATATATATATATATATGTAGACTTGGTTTGGGTATTTTCCCACGTCATTATGTAGTTCTTTTAAAGTTGTAGCAACGTTTCAGCAGAATCTCATCTGCCATCATCAGGCTTCTGTATTGTGTCCGTCTGTGAGTCAGATATATATATATATAAATACATGCAATGAAAACTTAAGAAAACATATATATATATATATATATATATATATATATATATATATATATATATATATATATATATATAACTTAAGTATATATATATATATATAATTGTGTGTCAAGCCAGCAGCCAATTTGCAGTTCAAAGGAGGGGAAAGTATTGTGATTTGTATGTGCAAGATGGTCCTATTTTATCTTCTTCTTAGGGTATTAGCATGCATTCAACATGTCCAAGAGAGAAAAACAGTGCTTCTCCCTCGTTCTGCATCAGATAATCAGGCTATTCATTCTCTACCACCAAAAGGAAAGAGCCAACTTCCTTTTCATGAAACAGAAATAATTTCAGAGAATATAAATCAATATTTGAAAAAGCTACCATGGATGCCCACAGGATGTCATACATCTTCTTCTCCATAAATTACAGCAGTGGGAGGACCAGACAGAGACAGTAAAAGGCAATAAAAAGATATTTTAATTAAATTCCACAATAACGCTAAGAGGCATCTGAAAAGCTGCGTCCAGTTATTGCCCACATCATATTCCTTAAATGTCCTAAGAGATTTCAGACTCCTCTTAATTCAAACACTGAAAATGTTGTTGAAAATGCACTTGCATCTTTTTCCTTGTTCATTTTGATTTTGAGAGATACTATGAACCAGTATACTTCAGAATCTTTTGAACATGGAAGGAAAATTGTATTGTGTTTCATGTCAGGCAGCAAAATAAACCAGTTCTTTCTCAAGCATTCACAAAGTTCTAGCTAGTTGTACAGCTTATTAATTAAGTATCATTTCTTGATCATCAATACCCATTAGATGTCATTGTAGCTATTCTGAAGCTTAAGAGAACGCTCAAGGCTCCCTGGAAAATGTTCAGACCATTAATGGTAATAATCTTATGGCTTCAAGTCCATTTTGACTCCTGACAAGTTCCTGGACAAATCTCTGCTGATTTTGTAGCAACATTTTTGGAAATAGTTGGCTATTGCTTTCTTCCTAGGGCTGAGAGAGAGTGGCTGGTCCAAAGTCACCCGTGTGCCTAAGACAGGACTAGACTGGTTTCCAGCCTGTTGCCTATAACTACTCCACCAACCTCTTACAGTCAGCTTGCTTGCTTATACCAAGTAGACTCCGTTTCACTCCTTGGCACTGGAATTCACTGAATGTTTACCCTAGTTATGAATATATACAGTATATATAATCAACATAAATATGAACACATGAGTTTAATAGTAGATTTTTCAAGGCCAAAGCCTTAGATAAGTTGTTTTACTATATATACAAAGGAAGCACCTATAATGAAAGGATCAAATGCTACAGAATCTAAATAACAGTATTTGTATGACTGGTCTAGTTTTAAAACCTTGCATATTTTCTCCTGACCTTAGACAATAATTGATTTCCATCACGCATCTCTCATCTGCAGATGCTGAAGGCACCTGCCCTAGGTTTTGATAACATTCCTGCCTGGTCTTGTTATTTCCTGACTTCTCAGCTTCAATCATCATCCAAACAGACTTTGGGACCAATCACTCTCTTCCAGCCAAGATATGTTGGGTGTCACCTCTAAAACCCTTCATGGCAGAGGGCCTGTTTTCTGAGGGACCACCTCTTCCAGATAATGGATTTTCATCTTCTGGGACCAACGAAGGGAGTCTTATCTGTCACTGACCCCAGTCTCTGGAACAGCATCCCATCTGAGATATCTACAATATGGACTTGCAGAATGCCATAAGACATAGCTGTGCTCACAGGTCTGGAGTTAACATGTTGACCGACATCCTTCTGGAGAACTTATTATATTAGTATGGTTCCTTGTTATGATTGCATTAGTCCGGTTGCCCATTTACGTGTATTTAATTGTGCTCTTGATTTTGTAAGCCATCCAGAATCTAATGCATTGCAAAACTAGAACAAATTTAATAAATAAATTAAAATCAATTGAACACACATAAGATTCTCCTCCCACATGTCTTCACAAAAGAGGAATTAACAAATGTAGCTTTCTTGAGGATGAGCAGATGCTTAAAACTGTCTTTTAACCCAAGTCTACCGTATGCAATGCTTCATTGGAATCAGAAGTTCCTGTTCCTATATTTTGAGACAAGAAAAAAACTTTAATTCACTTTACTATTTCTTTATTCAGTCTTAGCTTGAGGGAACTGGAAACATAATCACATAAAAAAGAGAGGAAAACATTATATAGAAAGAGAGAGTCACTACTGAAAAATAGCAAGAAAGCAGAACCTGGTTTTTTCCCCCTTTCTTTTTAATGCAGATAGGCCGAGGGGATTATTATTTTATTTAATAGTATTCTAGCTGCCATGGTTCTGATGTTATTCAAACAAATTAATGCCTGCAACTGTCATATAGAGCGTTCCATGGCCCTGCAGGAAAGAGGATGCCTTGAACAATTTTCATTTTAGATTGCGTCAAGAAATTGCATGTTTAAAGCTGAATTTACATGCTGAATGCAAATCTTTGTGACTGAGCTAGCATATCAAACCAGTGCAGCTGCATATAATTAGAGAGAGGAAAGAACCGGTCAACATTCCACAGGATTCCACATTGCTCTGAATCTGCAACACATTTGATTTGTAGGCTGTCACTTCTCTTTCGTGTTTATGCTTCAGTATTGATGAGATATTATTATTATTATTATTATTATTATTATTATTATTATTATTATTATTATTATTATTATTATTATTATTATTATTATTATTATTATTATTATTATTGTTGTTGTTGTTGTTGTTGTTTTCAATTTGATTTACTGTCTGGAACTGGTAAAAATTTAACAGTTCAAGTCCTAATCAGGACCTAAGAGCTGTTAAAGTGACATCTGAGTATATAGACCCGCGATGGCGAACCTATGCCACATGTGCTGGAAGTGGCACACAGAGCCATCTCTCTGGGCATGCCAGCTATCGCCCGTTAGTCTTCCGGGTTCCAGTGCATGCATGCACGCAGTCCAGCTGGTCTTTGTGCACACAGTAGTGCTGAAAACCGGAACAGCAGCTCCCTGGAGCACATGCGCACACTGGCTAGCTGGTCTTTGAATGTGCGGGAGCATCAGAAACCAGAACAGCAGCTCCCCAGAGTGCATGTGTGTGCCGGCTAGCTGGTCTTCGTGCATGCATGCATGTTAGAAACTAGAAGATCAGGTGGCCGGCATGCATGCGCACACTAGGAAGCTAAACTTCCAGTTTCTGGCGTCCCTGTGCACGCATGTTTGGAAGCTGCTGTTCCAGTTTCCGTTGCGTGTGCACACGCTCCCATTTCGGCACCACTCACAGTTCCAAGTAGGGTGGGGTTTTTTTTGTAAAGACAGGATATTTAGGTCTAATAAGTTCAGAATTTCCATGTATTTCAGCAGCCCTTCAGGTATTGCTCCAAGGGCTGCTATTACCATTGGTACAACCATTAATTTCTTGCTCTATAATCACTCAACTTCAATTTGCAAATCACAATATTTTGCTATTTTTCTAGCTATTTATCTTCGTGCATCACCTGGTATTGCAATATCAATGAACCATTATTATTATTATTATTATTATTATTATTATTATTATTATTATTATTATTATTATTATTATTAGAAAGATAGGGAGAGAGAAAGAAAAATAAAAAGGAAGGAAGGAAGACAGAAAGAAGGAGGAAGAGAGGGAGGGAGGGAGGAAGGAAAAAACCAAAATGGGCCTTTTGTCAGTAAAGATATAAATGTGATAATAAATGTTAATCTCTAGGCTCTTGGAGGAAGGAAGAAGATAACTCACCGGGCCAGGCCAAGCTTCTGTCAACGGCTAAATGATGTCTTTCCATTGTCTAATCTGAAAAGGTGTCAAGGCTCTATTAAAGTTCTCTATTCAAATGGGGCCGAAGAGGACAGGCTTAGCAGGCAGAATACCAAGGAGTAGAACTGAGTTAGCGAAGTGTGCAGTTGGAGAGATTGATGTTGATACCCTTCACTGCCAAGCGAAATGCCAATAATGCTTGTATAGCATTTTGTGAGGGCAATGGGAGTATCGATTCCTGAGCAATAATAAAGAATGAAGCCGTTCTCCCAGGTATAAAAATATTGGCAACTGTTACGAAGAATTGACTCCAAGAGGCCTGAGTGTTGGCCTATCTTAATACAAATAATTCAGGCGGCAGGAGGATTTTTGAGAGCAGCCAGGCATGGGCCTGAGGCACAGATCCCTCTATTAATTTACCTGCTGCTTTCACAAAACTCCCAGGCTGTTGCCTGGTTGGCCAACCACAAAACAGGGACAACACGGATTTCTGAAGCCTCATTGAAAGATGAGCTGAGGTAAATAATAATAATTTTAAAAAAGCTAGAGCATCAAGCCACACTTAGGACAAAAGATGGCCTGGGTCAGGCAGGTGGATGGAAAATATGGGCTGTGTTCCTTTCTCAGCATTTTACACATGGGGAGAGTTGCCACACGACAGGCACAAATCTGGAGCAAATTCGATTTAGAATTAGAAAGGCCAAATTAGGGCTTGAAAAGTGCGTGTGTAGATGTTCCTCCAATTGTGTTTGTCCTGGCTCATAGTCAGAATTGTGTGTGAATCAGAGGTTCTATTCAACCGGTTTGTACCTATTCAGGTGAACCGGTAGTGGTTATTTGGCTTGGGTCGCCGAACCGGTGGCAATCACTGGCTGGCTACACCCCCAACCCGGTCGCCCGGTCGTTCACTTGCGATCGCTCTCCTAGCTTTCCATTCCCCACGTCCTCTTTCTCCCTGAGGGAAAAGGAAGAAAGGCATGGACGCTGCAAGTATCGCTTTCCCCGTGGGAGTTAAAGTGTCTGGAGTGAGAAAGAGTGCGGTCTGACAGAGGGGGTGGGGGTGAATCCAGCCTTGGAGCACTTTTGCAACATAAAAGAAATGCATTTTGGAAGCTGGTCTTTTAAAAACTTCTCCAAGGATTCCCCATGTACGCTGCAAGTATCGCTTTTCCCGTGTGAGTTAAAATGCTGGAGTGAGAAGGAGTGCGGTCTGACAGAGGGTGTGGGGGAATCCACTCAAGCCCTGGAGAAGTTTAAAGGTGCTGCTTCCAAAATGTTTGTCTGTTAAGTGCTCTGTGTGTTTTTGTGTGTGTGTGTGTGTGTGTGTGTGTGTGAGAGAGAGAGAGAGAGAGAGAGAGAGAGAGAGAGAGAGAGAGAGAGAGAGAGAGAAGAGAAAGAAAGAAAGAAAGAAAGAAAAAGAAAGAAAGAAAGAAAGAAAGAAAGAAAGAAAGAAAGAAGGAAGGAAGGAAGAGAGGAAGGTAGAGAAAGAAAGAAAAAAAATAGGAACAGAGAGAGAGATAAAACTCTGTGCTATTATTTTTAATTGTTCCATTATTTATCATTTGTTAATATTTTACACTGTCCCTACACCTAGAGTGATTTTTCTGCCTTTCTTTTGCCCAGGGCAAAATACATTGTCCCCCTTTCTTTGTGGCAGCCCCTTAAAAGCCTGTTGCCTATCACACTCTTGAGTAAAGCATGTGAGCCATTTCCTCCTTTCAGTGGTCCATGAAAGTACATCTATAGTATGCAGATAGATAAGTTGAGGCTGGGTGACAAGGAATGGCTGGGAGGGGAGGGCCCAGGTGAGGCACCCCTTGATGTGAGTGACATTGAGTTGGCCACGCCCACCCAGTCACATAACCACCAAGCCATGCCCACCTAGTCACATGACCACTAAGCCACACCCACCCAGTCACATGACCACAAGCCATGCCCACCAAATAAGCCCCGCCCATAGAAAGGTAGTAAAAAAAAATTGAATTCCACCACTGGTGTGAATGATCCCAATAGGGCAAGGATGAGCAGTTATGACCCTTTATGACCTGTGGACTACAACTCCCAGAATTTCATGCTGGCTCAGGAATTCTGGAAGTTGAAGTCCACAGGTCATAAAGGGGCCATAGTTGCCCTCCCCCACCAGGCAAAATAGCCAAGCCCTGTTAGAAAATATGTTATATGGGTAGTCCTCAACTTACAACCATTTGTCTAATGACTGCTGAAAATGACAACAGCGCTGAAAAAAAATGACTTACAACCAGTCCTCATACTTATGACTGTTGCAGCATCCCCTTGGTCACATGATCAAAATTTGGCCACTTGACAACTGGTATGTATTTATGATAGTTGCAGCATTCCAGGGTCACATAATTGACATTTCTGACCTTCCCAGCAGGCTTCTAACAAAGTCCATAAGGGACACCTGATTCACCTAATGGCCATGTGATTCACTAAACCAGTGGTCGCCAACCGGTGCGCTGGGGACCACTGGTGGTCCATGAGAAAATTTTGGTGGTCCGCAGAGAAATGTCTCCCCCCCAAAGCAATTAATCCAGGCTGCATGGGAACACAAGGCTGCACTGCCCACATGGCCCACCCTCCTGCTGGCCCCACCCTTTGGCAGAGTGCAAACCTTATTTTGAGTAGAGCCACGTAAGCTGGAACTGGAAGGTAAGACCAACGGCGGGGGAAGGAAATCCACCCCGGGGTGGATTGCTGACGTTGATGGGAAAATCGGTCCCATGTTCCAGAGCTGCAGTAATCACAAGACTGGCCCTTTGGTCATCCCAGAGCAGCTCCTCCAGTCCATGACAGGCCAGTGCACCTGAGTGGAGGAGCAGCTGCTCCAGGATGACCAAAGGCCCAGTCCTGTGGCTACAGCAGCTCTGGAATATGGGACCGACTTTCCCACACACATCAGCAAGCCACCATAAGTCAAAATTCAAAATTATGAATTTGGTGGTCCCTGAGGTCCAAAAAGTTGGCGACCCCTGCACTAAACAACCGTAGTGATTTGCTGAACTGTGGTAAAAAGGGTAATAAAGTCAGGCATGATTCACTTAACAACTGCCTTGCTTAGCAATGGAAATTCTGGTCCCAATTGGCATCATAAGTTGAGGACTGCCTGTAATTACGTTTCAGTAGGAGGGAAAAGAGAGAGACAAATTAGCATCATTGGGTGACATGCATTGTTGCGTTGGATTCATGTATATGAGCAAGGATTGGTGGCTTTTCATGCTATGCCAACAAGACCACGATACAAAAGAGATTTCATGCACCAAATGACACAGTGTGGCAATACTTTTCTGGATCTATGCAGCTCCCTTTGTGGATTATGCTCATTTTACATTCTGTAATGGAAAATACATACCTGAATATAATACACAGCACATGCTTAAGGGCCAAAGCCTGAGGCAGAATTTTCTGTTTTCTGATCCCATCGGTATTCAGCTCCTTCCCTTAAGAGCCTGACTCCCTGTAAGAGTTGGCTCTCAGACTGATAAAGATTAAAGCAGCCATTGTATAAGCAACTCACTGCTGCAGATTCCCTCTTTATCCCAGAACTGACCCATTTCTTCTCTGGTGTAATATAAGGTTGTGAGACAAAGGCTCTGTTTTGTACTTAGGGCAGCTTAAATCTAAACCAGCTTAAGGAAATCCTGTCTGGACTGAGACATTTTGGAGACAGCTTGTAAGATATTCAGGGCATATCCACACTTACCATTTAAGCTGTTCCCGTCCTGTGCTCATGCCAGTTGACTACACGCCAGCTTTTTAAAATCCTCTACAGATTTAGACACTTTGGCAACAGCTTGCAAGGTATTGAGTCCTGACTGCAGGCTACCAGTACCATGTCCTATCCAAATCCTTTTACTTCAAGAGAGTGTGAAAAAGAAAAACTCCTCTGCAATGGTGGAATATTTCCTCTTGTAAGCTAGGGAAATTTAACCAACTGTGGGGAACAAAACAGTGATTTAAAGAATAAATGCTTTCTTGCTTACAAAGGAAATGAGGAGTTTTATTTTTTTTTAAAAAATGAAGAGAGTCACATCTGTTAGGGAAATTTACTTTCAGGAAAGGAATGTCAAAAGTCTTGCAGATGAGAGATAGAGAATAACTTGCCCCAGGAAGAAAACATTCCTAAAACAGGGTGGCTGATTTCCATCTAAGATGGGGAAAGGGGTAGATGGACTTGACCTCAGCATTGCCTCTGTTGTTTCACTCCTAGATTGCTGTAAAAGACTCCCAGCAAGTGCTTCTAATCTTTTGTTCTGTACCCTGATCTTAATCAAGAGGAGTGTCATTTGGGCTACACTAGACCTTCTGCATTATTATGTCTCAATATAGCCCAAGGTCCTTCACCAGCTACCTATCTGGGCCATGGGCCATCTTTAACTACAGGAGCTTTTGTTCAGAGTCTTCAAGTTCACAAACTTCCCAAGGACTCTCTGCTCTTATTTCACCCTTCCTTCATGACACTTGTTTGTTTGTTTTCCATCTTTATTTCTTTTTAGAAATAACTCAATGTGGGGAAGGTACCCAATAAACCTTCCTCCTCCTATTTTCCCCACTGGTGAGATGGATTGATCTGAAAAAGAGTGATTGGCTCAGAGTCACCCAGCTGGTTCTCATGGCTAAAGCAGGACTAGAACTCATGGTTTCCTGCTTTCTAGACTGGCACCTTAACCTCTGTTAAACTCGCAGCCCGTGGGCCAGATGGTCACATGCTGGCCCCACCCCCATCAAGTTTAGTGAAGGGGGGAAAGTCTCGATAGGTCACGTGACGCCACTGTTATGATGCGAGTTTGACATCTCTGCTCTAGACCATACTGACTCTTTGCATTGCATTCCTCACAGCAGGACTCTTTTGGTTCTCACTTCAGATTTGTAGTTTCCAGGTTCTGGGCCTTTAAGGACTTGGCTCTGTGGTTCTTCCTGCCTTTGTCCTGTGGAAATTTAATGTCAGCTAAAGGGTGTTTAAAGTCTATTTGATTTGATGGAAAGGTAACTGAAGGTTCTAGATTTCCTGATCCATTCTTATTTACGTTATGTTAGCGCCTGTTTTCAATTATTAATACATTGCTTTAAGATAGCCTTATTCTACTGTTAATGTTTGCCTCTTGCCTTATGCAATAATTTTATTGGGTTGATCTGTAATTATTGACTTTGTATTACTTCATACCTTGATAAAGATACATTGTCATCATCATCTCTTTAACTTCTTTTCTCATAGTCAGCACTTATTCCATAAGCTGGAATAATTATATTGCTTCAGAATAATATTTTAAACCTGGGAATCAACTGGGATGTGAGAAGACAAGGCATAAAGCTAGAAAGCCAGAGACCACAAGTTCTAGTCCTGCCAAAGCCATGAATGCCAGCTAGGTGAATAATTTAAGTAATTAAATTAATTTTAAGAAATAATACAATTTTAAGAAATAAAATGTATGTTTTAATAATTTGTTTTGTACCCTTACCCATATCTGAAAATGTGTGCTCGCCCAAGAACAATTCACCCCTGCACATGTGGTTTAGAAACTGGTATGGCTTTCATTCAACAAAAGTTGCCCACCTTGACTGAAAACACTCTTAATGTAAATTGCTACAAGCACAATGTACAGTGGAACCTCAGGTGATGACCATAATCCATTCCGAGAATTCGGTCCTCACCAGAAGCGCATGCACATTAAAAAAAAATGGTGCAGTGTGGAAAGGGAAATCAGTGTGGAACAGCAAATCACCACAGCCTGTGTTGGGTCGCCATCTGAGCACCTATTCGCAACCACCTCTATAAGCCAAAGGAGTACGCCTCCCATAGTCAATGAAAGAATTTGTTCAAATGGGATGCTGATGGAAAATGAATAAGCAAAAAAAATTTCTAGATCCTATTTCAAACACTAAAAAAAAAAAGCTTATGTAATTTTCAAAAAATTAGGAGGACAATCCCCTCAGTATGCATGCATAGGCAGAAATGATCATGAGAAACTGTCTCGCCAATGTCAAATTGGTGACGTTAACAAATCTCTATCTGACTTTACTAGAAAGGAAACATGCTTAAGATGTCATATGGTTGATGTAAAATCCTTATAAGCCAGGATCCTTCTTATATACTAATCTTGTTTACCAGTACATTGGGGTATATTTTTTTTGTAACTGGCTGACAATTTTTTTTAAAAATAAATTTTCATTCATTCAACATTGGGGTAATTTTTTAATTTGGGCTCAACCCCAGTTTTTAGATAATTGCAGTCTTGATCATCTTGGAAGAGGATGTTTGCAAAGTTTTCAGTCTTTTGGATCTCTATTCAGATGTGAAGCTAACAACCAAGATACCCATCTGGAAGGCTTGGTCAGAATGAGGCCTGTGTGATATTATTCATCATGATTAGAGAGTGATTCTTGCCTAGGGACATATTAGTTTTCTGCTCCTAGGAATTTCATAGAGGAATATTTCATTGTGTTGAGCAGTGGTGGTATTCTACCAGTTCGGCCCGATTCGCGTGAACTGTTAGTAAAAAATGTTACCGTTTGGCCGAACTGGTAGTAAAAAAACAGCTACCGGTTCTGATGAACTGGTATTTCTTTCTTTCTTTTTCCTCCCAACAATCAGCTGTTTTGATGATCAGCTGTGCTGGGATCCCCCGCACTGTTTTACTGCTTCCCTGAGGTCCAGGAGGCAAAAAAAAAAAAAAAAAAAAAACAGAACGCGGGGGAGATGCTCCATTTTGGCCTCCTGGGCCTCAGGGAAGCCTTCTGGGAGCAAAAACAGCCTCCTGGGAAGCTTCCCTGAGACCGAGGAGGCAAAAAAACAGAGCGCGTGGGGGTGCAAAAAAAGAAGAAGCCACGCCCACCTACCCACACCCACAGAACCAGTAGTAAAAATATTTGCATCCCACCGCTGGTGTTGAGCCCAGTTTCTCTCTGAGAAGGCATCATTGAAATATTACTTTTTCAATTATCTGCCATTTGTGAGACAAAGGTCAGGAAAATCTAAAGCTTTTGGGTATTTAAACATCACTGTTTGTAATTTATAAATGTTATTGCACGATAGTCATTAAATGTAACCGTTGGAAATTGAACTCTAATTGATGAAATAATTTTGTTAATATTATATAAGGAAATATATGGACAGAATAAAATTTTCCTCAGAAATGAACCACAGCATTAATCCCCTTTTTTTTTTTGTATCATAACGAATTATGTCTATTATTTAATTTCTTTTAGCAAAAGGTTCATCTGAAAAATGACTCTAAATATACTTTAATCAGCTATTTTCCCTCCTTGCCAGCTCAATACTCTTTTAACATGCTAAAAGAATAATTACACTGCAACTTACAAGCACAAAGCAGGACTGCTTAGAATGGTTTTGAAAGTTTGCCCATATTTATTTTGGTGGATATTTTATTTCAGATAAATAATGATCTGAGATGAGATGACATTTTAGGTCACCACTTTCTCAGCACTTCTTCCTCTTTTTTCCAAATCCCTCCAATTTAAATTCCCTTATAAAATCATCACACAGCAGAAGCTTAAGAATGCTGGATGAAAGAGGTCCTATACATGTGGCAAATCAAAGAAACCTTGGTCTTTGTGTGGAGAAAATGTAGTACTTTCGGACCTTTCCTTTTTATTATTATTTTTAGGATATATTCTTGAGTTGATATAAGACTACCGTATTGAGCTTTATTCTTTGACTCCCATAAGCTATTTCTCTTGGTCAGACCCTGGAAGATCACAAAATATCAGACATCAAAGTGTCTCAGCAGGGCTTCTGAGACTTAAGCCTTAACACTGCTACCATGTTTTTGTTCTTTAACTTGCCAAGGTCAGATTCTAGTTACTCAAGCATGTCCCTGGAGGCTTTTTTCCCCAAGCATTCCCAACACTGATCTTTTATTTTCTCTTTCCTTCTATATTTTTGAACAACCTTTGGGTAAGCTTACACACAACAGCAGGACAGAATGGATAAATTGTTCCCAGCTGTTTTTTTCTTTCCCATTTATAACAGTTAACTATCAATAATGCTATCTCGGTAAGGGATAATTTTCCTTTTGTTTTGTAAATAAAATACAAAGAGCCATATAATTGCATTTTTTTAAAAAAAGAGAGATCAGTAAATGGTCTTATGGAACTCTTCCAGACCTATCCCATGCTTAGGCAGGAAGAGGAAGTGTGAATGAAGTTGAAGATTGAGCCAAGAGACAACCTAGCTGATCTTCCTGAGCTACCTTGGTTATCTCTCTCTGTTGAGTGAAAGGACAGTTTCTTTCCTTTCAATCTGTTAAGCACTCTAAATTTGCCCAATGTCCATAGATGTGGTAGATGATATTACAAGTTTAATTGGCAACCTATGTGGAATGGATGAGGGAAGAAGCTATCCTATTGTCAGTTTCCTCAAGCAGCAAAGTATCTTGACCTTTGTCAAAACTTCTTGACAAAAGAATCAATCAGCTAGCAAAAAAAGGAACAAAAAGACCAAAATGCCTCCCTACCAACACCCGGAGAGGCATAAATTAACACCAAGATTAACATCAGACCAACAATCAAGAAATAAACAATACCCCAATCAAGGAATTGCCAAACAAGCTAACAGTAAGCAGCCCAATCAAAGAATCTCCAAGACCACTCCCAAGAATACTGACAGGTCAAGCAACTGAAATATAAACTGAGAGTAAATCCCATTCCTTACTTGCAGTGATGAAGTTACCTAGGTTGAATAATGAAATGTTTGAAAGATAACAACCAAGCTCAGAGAGAGGACCAAGGAGCCCTCATGTCTTGACCTGCCCAAATAATTTATAACACAGCAACTTGTTTCCACTAACTAGTATGCCTTTCTGAATTTATTGAGAGCATCATGTTTTCTTTGCCAACTTGGAATCCCTTCTAGATGCAAAGCAATCCATTAATAGAAAACTTTGGCTTTGGGGCTAACAGAAGGCCTTCAGAGAAGGGCATATATTTGCAAAAGAAGTCTTACAAGCACCCTCTAAGTTTGTCTGTTTGTTTATTTAAAAGATATATATGGCCAGCCATCATAAGCAACTGTGGAGAGCTTACAACCACCATAAAAACAATAAATAAAGCAATCATAAAAATAATAAAACTATACACAAAAATGGATTTGATTGTTGTACGCTGCCCAGAGCTACTTCTTGAGATGGGTGACTATATAAATTTGATTAATAAATAAGAACTCTATGCCATAATCATCCGTCTTGGAATACCATACAGCAGGCTCAGCCAGTCCCCGGTTGTAACTGTACAAACAGGTATAAAGTATAAAGCCAGGTCTTAATGGTCTTTCTAAATGCTGGAAAGGTGGGCAGCTCTTGCATGCTAGCAGGAGGGTGTTTCACAAGGCAGGCCTGCTTCTAAGGTCCTACTGGATAGCAAGATTTCAAGGACAGGAGTGAAATCCTATCCCTGTCTGACATAAAATGCCCATCCACCTGGTGGATGGGTAGATATTCTTAAGGAAATGCAGAGATATATGACATGCAGGGCAGTGGTGGGATTCAATTTTTTTTACTACCGGTTCTGTGGGTGTAGCCTGGTGGGCTTGGCAGGGGAAGGATACTGTAAAATCTCCAGTCAGAGGTGGTATTTGCCGGTTCTCCAAACTACTCAAAATGTCCGCTATCGGTTCTCCAGAATTGGTCAAAACCTGCTGAATACCACCTCTGATGCATGGCTTTAAAAGTGAAAAACAGTGCCTTGAACTACACCAGGAAGAAAACTGAGCCAGTGCAGCTCACCTTAACCCTAAAATAATCTGTCTTTGGGTTTCTCACATGTTCCACAATCATAAAGCGGAAATGATGCTTGAGATTGTTGCCTAGCTTTTTGGGGGGTGGGGGTGGGGGGTGGGGAAACAAGACTAGAAGCTTAGCAAACAACAAAGGTTATAGCAGAAAATACAACGGCCCAGGTACACTTTACAAGTTTACCCTCCAAATGTTCACACTGAGGTGTGAGAGAGAGCAGCTAAAAGAGGAAATAAGAAGCAGCGGTAAAGACAAATTTATTGCCTCCTTTTCAGTATGATTCTCAAAGGAAATTGTAAGAAAAATCCAAGGATGAATGAAATGACAGCAAAAATAATGAAACATTAAGGCTGGAACAGCAGAAAGCAATACAGGTAGTCCCTGACCTTCAACAGTTCATTTAGTGACCAAAGTTGCAACAGCACTAAGAAAAGTGACTTATGGCAGTTTTTCACACTTATGACCATTGCAGCATCCCCCCCTACTCATGGGATCAAAATTCAGATGCTTGGCAACTAACTCATATTTATGACAATTGCAGTGTCCCAGTGTCATGTGATCACCTCTTGAGAACTTCTGACACGCAAACTTAATAGGGAAGCCAGATTCACTTAACAACATTAATAACAATTATGTTATTAATTTAACAACTGCAGTGATTAACAACTGTCATAAAATGGGACAAAGTCCACTTAAATGCTTTGTTTAGCAAAGAAATATTGGGCTCAGTTGTGGTCGCAAGTTGAGGACTACCTGAATCTTAATTTGTAAGTGCTTTGCTTGCTTCCTGATTGTCATAATTTGTGCAGTCCCTCTCATGCACACACTTATACCACAGGTATAAGAAGTCTTTATTAAGGCTTCCAAGCCTGAATTGGTATTCCCCAGCAATTTTCTGGGCCGGCACCAGCTCAACCCCAATGAGTTACTCATGCTACTCAAATGAAGCCAACATTAATCATCAAGGCAAAGGCAAGTCCAGCCTACTAGTCAAAAGTAAGTTTCCAAGGCAAAAGCATGTCCACAGGCAAAGCAAGTTCACAGACAAAGGTAAGGCAAGGCAAAGCAAGACAAAGGCAACAGCTGAAGAGACACAATCGAAAGTTCAAGGCAAGAACACACAGCAAAGAAACAAGCCTATTTTTCCAAGCATCATCTCCATCTGTCTGCTGTGCTAAATAGCCAACTTCTGGTACAGCCTATCAAGACGGGCAAGGCTGCCTCCCTGTGATTAATCTAGCTGACCTTCACTGCTTCTGCCTTTTCTCTGCCTTATGTGTTCTTGGATCAAGGACAGAAGGCAGTTCCTCTTCCTCATCACTGACAGGCTGCAGCTGCCTGCTTTCCCCACCTGAAGCCTCAGGATTAGTGGTGGTATTCAGCCGGTTCATACCGATTCAGGCGAACCGGTGGCAAGGATTTGGCATGGGTCACCAAACCGGTAGTAACTTCTGGCTGGCTACGCTCCCGACCCAATCACCTGGTCACCGCTCACTCGCTTGCTCCCGCCCACCCAATGCTCACTCACCCTGCCTGCCAGTCGCTAGCCCGCCCAGTCACTCCTTAAGGTATTTCTTTTTTTGCCTGTCCTAGCAATCAGCTGTTCCTACGATCAGCTGTGCCAGGATTCCCCTCGCTTACTTACTGCTTCGCCCAGGAGGCTTCCCTGAGGCCCAGGAAGAAAAAAAAAAAAACCTTCCATTTTTTGCCTTCCTGGGCCCCAGGGAGGCCCCAAAATGAAGCATTATGCTCTGTTTTTTTTGCTTCCTGAGCCTGAGGGAAACTTCTGGGAGCAAAAACGCCCCCCCAGGAGGTTTGCCTGAGGCCTAGAAGGCCCAAAAAGGGGGGGGGCATGCTGCAAAAAGCAAAAAAAAAAAGCCATGCCCACCTGGCCATGCTTTTAGCCATGCCCCCTAGTCACACCCACAGAACCGGTAGTAAACAAATTTGAATCCCACCACTGTTTAGGGCTCTCCTGCTGCAGCTGTGCTTCAGCCAAATCCCTCTCAGACAGCTGCTTGGAGCCGTTGACTAACTCCCCTCCCATCGTGCCCAGAACTAGTTAATCCTCCTCCAAGCTGGCATCTGGAAAGATATCTAGGAAAGCATCCGGGAGAATCATCACATAACTGTATGGCAGCAGCATTCCTAATTTGGTTTAATTGTTATCCCAACATCTTAGATAACCTCATGCAGCAAAGATACATGGTCTTTTGTCAATTGGAGTTTTTTTTTTTCTTCCATAATTTGCCAAGTGGTCTCTTTATAATTGACTATCCTGGGATATCTATATATTTTAGTGCTTCCATTTTTTTTTCTCCCTTAAAAACTCACATCCTACGCCAGGTGAATTAATAGGCTTTTAGCTGACATGTGACACAACAAGCAAGCTTTGCATTCTCTGATCCAGGGTTCTGCATTGCTGAGCAGAACATTCGTTCGCCCAGCACAATGTTCACTTAATGCACACGGCGTGAACCCCATCACTGAATTTTCTATCTCCCCCTCTCTCTCCTTCTTCCCTGCTGAATTTTCATCACAAGCAGCAGCCTGAAAGCTCTGAGTTGTTAAGCATAGTGATGGGAGAAATCTGGATGTGGAAACCTTGTCAATCACTGACAATTGGACCTTGCTCAGCTGATAATAGAAGTACTCTACTGCTTACGAAAGATTAGTGTTTGCATTTTGGAGAGGCAGCAGGGTGACCTTTCCTTCCAAGACGCAGAGACCTAGAGAATTTTGACAGTTTTGCTGTCAAGTTAGTTTTATAAAAAGAAAAAAGAAAGAAAGAAAGAAAAATGCTACACCTTGCAATTGAGAGGCTTTAAAACACTTTAGATTGAAATAATGTGTTTTTCCATGCACTTTCCACAGAATTTCAATCTCCCTTTAATTATTTTAAATGAAATTGCATACTTTTATATTTTCAACTTCTTTCCACCCACCCTTCTGAATTTTATGTTCTCCTTCTGCTCTGCTTGTTATTTTCCTCAAATGTTTTATTTTTTTGCTCCCTTTTAAATTTAAAGATGTTTAAAGCTAATTTTGCACTCTGGGACTAACCCTAACCCCAAACTCTGCTGATGGTTTGATCCTGCAACAAGGAAAGTTCAGAAACTTTTTCCCAGAATAAACTGCCTTCAGTCAAACTTAAAAATGATTCAAGGCATTGATATGCTCCCAAAGCAATGTTCCCCATTCCCGGAGGAGGAGGAGGAGGAGGAGGAGGAGGAGGAGGAGGAGGAGGAGGAGGAGGAGGAGAGGAAGAAGAGGAAGAGGAAGAGGAAGAGGAAGAGGAAGAGGAAGAGGAGGAAGAGGAAGAGGAAGAGGAAGAGGAAGAAGAAGAAGAAGAAGAAGAAGAAGAAGAAGAAGAAGAAGAAGAAGAAGAAGAAGAAGAAGAAGAAGAAGAAGAAGAAGAAGAAGAAGAAGAAGAAGAAGAAGAAGAAACAATATTAATACAAAATAATTCAAGCACTAGCAGAAAACCTTAAGTCAAGGGTGTCAAACTCCCAGCCCATGGCCCCGATATATCACACACTGGCCACGTCCCGGTTTAGCAAAGGGGGAAAAAGTCACAATAAGTCACGTGATGCCACCATGACGATGTGAGTTTGATACCCACTCAGACCATTAATTATTTCAACAAGACTTACTGCTCTTTGTAGTGCATAGAGAGTTAGTATTTTAATATACCAAGCATTGATAACAAAGAAAACCTAAAGGTATCTGTGGATAAACTACAAACATACCCATGGATGAAATGTCTATTAACATGTTTGTTTGATAACTAGCTGCTGAAATAAGGCAGAAACTTTTATTAGTAGTTCCCTAGAATTGCCATTGTGTCTGCTTTTTTTCCTTGACTAGGAAGTTAAACTAAATTATGCTGCTGTGAATTTTTGTTATCCATTCTGACACCTTCAATTCATTTGAGTAAAACTGACTATGCCTGATTACCTTTTGGAAAGGACTGTGCCAGCTTATAAAGACTAGCCTTCAGTACAAGCTGTCCCATTCAAGAAAATCTGCCCCAAGTCAGCATTTTAATGTCTTGTGCCATACAGGCTGGTTTGCTGAAAGGACTCATGGTTATGTGAATAGCAAAAATACAAAAAGCTGCTTAGGAACCAACTGAATCAGGTGGAGCAGAAGGCATTTTTCTTCTTAAATAGTTTCAGGTCACATTCTGCCAAAGTCAACCTTCTAGATTCATTAAAAAAAAATCTTCACCAGCAAAAGGCATTTCTGTTTCTTTGAGGACTTTGACATATTTTGCAGTTCTTTGTCAATGCCATACTCAGCTCTAGATGTAAATTGTATTTAAACTTTAATATTTTAGAAATTGTAGTTAATATCGACATATATTTTTTCCTTTATCTTTAAGCATTTAAGTTATCTAAATCATCAGCGTGTTAATCATCTCCAGTCAACACTATATATAAGTACCACCAAAGCCAAATAACGTAACGTACTGCATGTGCTTTATAATACAGAATAAAACAATGTAAAATGGAGGGGGGGAAATGCAAATTCACTTTTACCGCAGCAGTAAGCAATAAGAAGGATTTGCGTTTGGTTTCCTGTTTAAAAACTGAATAAATTGAGACTGTAATATAATCTTTAAGACAAGGACGAAGATATTTTTATTTTATTTTTTTTCAGTTTCCAAGCTTAGAGGTAGAAACCTTGCAAATTAGGATCACACTACATATTTTATTAGTTTGCAGTATATGTTAACAGGAAAGTTATAAGAACTTTTTTGTGTGTGTAATGTTAATCCTTGCATTAAACTGAGTCACACAACCATTTTTTTTCCAGAAGTAGTTTTTATACATTACTGCTCTTTTCTTTTTATTTATAATAGGCACAGGATTCATATTGCCCAGGGGTGGGATATGACAGGGTTAACTACCGGTTTGGGATTTACAAGGTTCGGTGATTTATGATGTGCTTCCCTGCACGCTGTGAGCCGCGTGCCTGTAAATCGTCATCAGCACGCTGGGTGCAGAGAAGCAGCCTTTGAAACAGCCCTCTTTTCCTGCTTTTTTAACTGCAGCTGTGCCTCGTTCGGCACCTGAAGTTGAAAAATCAGGAAATAAAGATCAGGTAAGAACCAGGGTGGGCAGGTGGGCAAAAATATCAGCAGACATAGAACCGGTTCTATGTCTGCTGCTCTTCAGAGCTACCGGTTCTACAGAGGTGGACAGAACCAGTAGAAACCCACCCCTGATATTGCCATTGTATCTGTGGCCAATTTCTTTTTCAGTCTGGAAAGTAAATGCACTCCTCCTAAAGTAATCAGACTACAAAGAACATTATTAAAGAGGACTTCCATACCAGATAGGGGTTGCCATGTTATATAGAGAAAGATCAAAGCAATGGAAGGTATTTTTTGTTGATGAGATTCGCTCAAATGCTGGGCAGAAACCTGGCATTTGCATTTTATCAGCAAGGGAGAGCAGAGCAAACATTCCTGGAACATTAGAGAAATATATAATTAATCAACAGTTCAGTGCCATTATGACATAAGACTTCCAAGAACTCAGCTGGCATCAAAAGTTCACTAACCATTTACAAGCAAGTTGTTGAAAACACTGCATAGAAGCACCCCCCTCCAGAATTTTTTTTTTAAAAAAAACAGTGATAATAGTTGTCCCAAGATATGGTTGCAAACACCTTTTCAATAGTTCACTAGTTAAACCCCCAGATTTGATGAGTTGCCAAGCTAGATAGGAAGTTTGGGCTCTTTTTTGAAATCTTTCATGTAAGAGAGTGGGAGTGGGCTGGCAAGGGTCTCCCTGTGATATTTATTACTTTCATTTGTCAGTTCTGTTTTATAGTTTAAATTATTTAATTATGTTTTCCTTTCTTTGATATTTTTACTACCCTGAGATACCCACCTGGAAAATATCCATGATTAACTGGATTATTCCTTTTAACTTCTAAGAATAACAACAACAACAAAGCAGCAACCGTGGTGAAGAGACAAGGTTGACTTGAATGATTCCAAGTTCAGTCTAAAATCCAAACTTATTCAACAATAGTTTGGCCTTGTAATT
This sequence comes from Notechis scutatus, assembly GCF_049901735.1. Classification (NCBI taxonomy): domain Eukaryota; kingdom Metazoa; phylum Chordata; class Lepidosauria; order Squamata; family Elapidae; genus Notechis; species Notechis scutatus. The sequence continues at coordinate 204,361,278 of NC_142010.1, forward strand.
AAGGCACCAGGAAAGAATTAGGTCTAGTCCTGCCTTAAGGCCTGAAAGTCAGCTGGATCAGAGGTCTCCAAACTTGGCAACTTTCAGACTTGTGGACTTCAACTCCCAGAATTCTTCAGCCACCTATGCTGGGAAGCTATGCTGGCTGGAGAATTCTGGGAGTTGAAGTCCTCAAGTCTGAAAGTTGCCAAGTTTGGAGACCTCTGAGCTGGATGACTTTGGGGCAGTCATTCTCTCTAGCCCCAATCTACCTCGTAGGCTCTTGTTGTGGGGAAAATAGGAGGAAGAAGAAGACATATTAGTTTATTATTATTAGTTTGCCATCTTGAGTTATTTATGAAAAGAATAAGGACTAGAAATAAATAAATACTAGATGCACGAACGGATGGGTGGGTGGATGGACAGATGGACAAGCACTACCAGATGTACCATGTATCTGATTTCAAGTTCTTCCCCTGCTGTGTTATGCAACTTATGAAGCAGCTACGCTGACAGCAACTTACAAAATAGCTGTGCAAGAACTGAAGAAAGAAGAGCTGCTTTAGAGATTCAGAAAGAGAGGTTTTCTATCTGTCCTTGCATGACTTTCAAAAGGGCTTGCACAACCCTAATGTGGTATATAAATGCCAGTTATAAAATTCTGCCAGAGAAAAGGTGGGGAAAGATGGGGAAAATATCAAAAGTGCGCAGGAATGAGGCAAGTGAGCTGGCCCCAATGAAACACAGAGCCCTGGAATCAGACAGCTGGACCACGATAATGACTGTACTTTAATGCATGGCGTTCATCACCTGTTCTGACCTAGGCTTCCCAAGATCATGAAGCAGACCCCTCGTCCCGATAAAGCCCCTTTTATTAAGGTTAAAGTGAATTTCTCTCCAGCAAAGTCCTGGCAAACAGTCTTTCATGAGATTTCACAACTACAGACCTTTATCAGCCTTGGAGAGTTGCCAGGCCGATATCTCCCAAACACCATGCTGTAGCAGCAATTACTTGGCAGGAAGTCAGGAACAGATCTTCACCCTAATGAATTGAAGTAATTGTCTCCTGCAAACATCACTTCCCCTTCGCTCCTCTTTATTCCCTGTGGGAGGGGCCATTCACCGTCTACCTGTGCCCTTACTCCCAAGTCGACCCTTGTTCCTAAATGGCTCCCTTCTCCTGGCATCTCTGTGCATGCGTGCACACTGGGAACAGGCTTCAGCTGTTCTTCTGCCCCACTGATCTCTGACTCCAAAGTGAGCTGATAACTATCAGATGGCCCTGACCCCATCTCTGCCTCTGATGCAGAGCACTCATCAGAGCCTTCCCCAGACTCCATTACTGGTCCATGTTCCTTCCCAACCACCTCACTGTCCGAGTCTGCAGCCAGCTCCACTGGCCGCTGGCAGGCCACAACATTACCACATTAATTCTTTTAACACCTTATTAACACCTTATCCACTTTCCCAGTCAGAGCTGCTTGTAGACAGGCAATTTAAATTTGGAGAGTCTTCATGATTCACAAGTTCCTATGTGTATCGGGGAAAGGCTCAAAGCCTTTACAGGCCAGGCCTTTCCCAGCAGATGAACCTGGAGATAGCCAGTGCAGGGACATCTTTTCCAAGTGCCCCAAAGAAATGTATACAGGTAGTCCTCAACTTAGAGCTATTCATTTAGTGATCATTGGAAGTTACAATGGCACTGAAAAAGTGTCTTAGGGCCAATTTTCAAGGACCAACTTACGACAGTTGCTGCATCTCCATGGTCACGTGATCAAAATGCCAGTGCTTGGCAACTGGCAAGCGTTGTGGCTCACCAGCGGCCAGCAAAGCTGGCCACAGACTCGGAAAGTGAGGAGGTTGGGGAGGCCAGTCCTGGAGTCCAGGGAAGGCTCTGACAAGTGCTCTACATTGGAGGCAGAGATGGGGCCAAGGCCATCTGAAAGTTATCAGCTGCCTTTGGAGTCAGGGATCAGTGGGGCAGAAGAACAGCTGGAGCCTATTCCCAATGTGTGCATGCACAGAGCTGCCAGGAGAAGGCACCAGTTAAGGAACAAGGGTCGACTTGGGGATAAAGGCACAGGTGGACAGTGAATGGCCCCTCCCATAGAGAATAAAGAGGAGCAAAAGGGGAGTGGTGTTTACAGGAGAAAATTAGTTCATTTCATTAGGGTTAAGATTTGTTCCTGACTCCTTGCCAAGTATTTTCTGCTACAACGTCGTGCTTGGAAGCCATTGGCCTTGCAACTCTCCAAGCCTGATAAAGGTCTATGATTGTAAATCACTCTTTTTTTTTTGAAAACAAGTTTTATTAATTTTTTAAAACACACAAATTATCATTATTCATTACATGTTTAAACCTTTTTCCATTGTAAATTTAACAAGTCAGATAAATTATGATTCTGTTTTAAACCATTTCCATATAATATACCAAAACCTCTTATTCAATTTCTCTTTACTTCTCTTTACTCTTATTCAATATCATTATTATTATTTCATCTGATTCTTTCTGACTTAGTTACCATTATTCTCATTCTATATTTCTACAAGTTTTTACCAATTCTCCCCCAAAAAGACATATACACACAACACACAAAACATAAAAAAATCTTTTTGGAAAGTAACTTGGACCCAGGTATTTCTCTCTTCATGGACTTCAATTATATTCATGCTCATCTTACATATCATTACTTATTTTATTTACCATTCTAACCCTTCTATATTAACTTCTCCACATATTTCACACTTCTTAATTCTACCTTAATTAATCATCTTAGTTTAAATCATTATATTTGTATCTTTTGTCCATTTTTTATCATCCCTTTGTCTCAACCCTTATGAAAAAAAAAGAAAATCAGTTTCTCCTGAAATCATTAATCAGAGTATGATGCCTTTCTATCTCCCCCCTAAGTTAATCAAATTAATCTTTAAAATAATATCTAATACCCAATCAGATTTTGCTTGGTACATTCTATCTAACTAATACATCCAACACAATTAAGTGCCTAATTAGACAATAAATCCAAATATTAAAAAGAAATACTATAATAAAAATTTTATAATAACATCAATACCATAATTTTATTAAACTCTTTAATTAAAACAATATTCTAAACCTCTCCTATTATTAAGTTTTAAAGCCAATCATTTTTAAACATTTTAACATTTTAATCTCTTATCAACTCTTAAACCATTGCAATACTACCATCTCATCTTATGTACCTTGCAAAATCTTTTTTTTTTTAAAAAAAATTATACTTTATCCATTATCCATAAAAATTCCTTTTTCCATTTAATTTCGAAACATTGTAGCTTTTCTCCACCTTTTCCCTTTCTTTCTTTTCCCAACAAACCTTTCTACCCCCCTTCTTCTAGCCTCTGCCTTACCGGCTTCCCTTCTCTGTCGTATTTCTTTTCCCCTTTGTTTACAATCATCATATTGGTTTTGCACTTTATTTTTCCCTTTCTTAAATGTTTTTTGGATCTTAAGTCCTTAAATCCTTTAGTTTTCTTCTTTTCTCTTCTCTTCTTTTCTTTCTCTCTTCCTTTTTCTGGATCAAATTCTGAGGTTCATTAAAGATGGCTCCTTCCTTTCTTTCTTGTTCCTCTGCTGTCTTCATCTGTTGTAATTTTTGTTGATAATTAGTAAGCGCCATTTCTAAGAAAAGGAAAGCTTCTTCCACACCATCTTTACCATTTTTTTTTGCTTGTTCATATTCTTTTCTTAGTTCCTCAACAGAAAGAGCCATTATAAATCTTTTCTTTTCTTTTCTCCTTCTTTCTTCTTACAACAACCAGAATATTCAAAAGAAAATAAAAAAGATAAAACAGTCCCAAAGTTATCAATCAGTCCAAACCAAGGCAGAGTTCTCACTTTCTCCTTCTGGGGTAATATCAATCAAAGAGAAAGAAAGTCCAAATCTGTTTAAAATCTTATTACAATATATTCTAGTCTTCAAATCCTTAAGGCATCTGCTCCAACAAATCTTAGCATACAAATATTTTCTTCTTAATCCTCTCTCTTCCCACTCATCGCTTAAAACCAATTTCCACCTAAAAATAGGTTTCTTAATATCCAGTTATTTATTCCGTAGGAAAGAGGGAAAGCTATCCTTTCAGCACCTTCAAGCAGCCGCTTTTTTCCTCTTCTGGCAGGTATTATTCAGAGAATCATACTTTTCAGGAATTTTATTAAATATGTCTTAGAGTCCTAGGAGCCAAGAAAAACTTTCTCCTCTCAATCACTTTCTCCACTTCCTCCTGCGCATTCTTACCCGGCTGCCAGCTTCTTTGTGGCGGCCATTACAGACCGCCGCTGCACCGTCCTGGGAAAAGGGAGTTCTGCCGGCCAGGGAGGGAGTCTGCAGCACCCCAAACCCTTCTCCGGATCCCCCTACTTCAGCTGCCCCTGCAGCAGCCTGGCTCCGTGCACCGGCTGGGTGGAGCCCCAAAACGGCTAGCGCGGCAGGGATCGCGCAGCTTCGCTTAAATCCCTGCCGCTCGCGAAACCGACAAACCCCGGAAGTCTGATTGTAAATCACTCTTGAAAGACTGTTTGCCAGGACCTTGCTGGATGTCAATCAGAGGAATTCACATTAGTTTAATAAAAAGGGGTTTTGTTAGGATGAGGAGTCTGCTTCATGATTTTGGGAAGCCTAGGTCAGAACAGCAAGTACAGGTTGTCCATGACTTACAACAGTTCATTTAGTGACTGTTCAAAGTTACAAAGTGACTCATGACTTTTTTTACACTTATGACCAGGGGTGAGATTCAAATTTTTTAACAACTGGTTCTGTGGGCATGGCTTAGTTGGTGGGCGTGGCTTGGTGGTCATGTGACTGGGTGGATATGGCTTGGTGGTCATGTTATTGGCTGGGCGTGGCCAACTCAATATCACTCACATCGAGGCATGCATCTCCTTGCCTGGCCTCTCATGACTGTGGGGATGCTGCAACAGTAAGTGTGAAAAATGGACATTAGTCACTTTTTTCAGTGCCATTGTAACTTTGAATGATCACTCCACACAAGCAAAGAACCAGCAAAGGAGGGGGAAAAAACTCCAGAGATGTTCCTGAGACAGGAAGTCTAGTCCTGCCAAGAATGTAATAAGGGTTAACGGAGAGGCAGTTTCTGTAAGCAACACTAGAATGTTTCCTTCCTGCCTTCCTTACAGGATTAGACCAGTAATTCCTTCTAACAACCGGTTCTCTAAACTGCTTAGAATGTTAACCACCGGTTCTAGCAAATAGGTGCGAACTGGTAGAATCCCACCCCTGTTTATGACCATCGCAGCCTCCCCCTGGTCACGTGATCAAAATTCAGATGCTTGGAAACTGACTTGTATTTATGACAGTTGCAGTGACTTGAGCTCATAATGATTCCCTTCTACGAGCTTCTGACAAACAAAGTAAATGGAGATGCCAGATTCACTTAACCACCCTGTTACTAACTTAACAACCACAGTGATTCACTTAAGATCTGTGGCAAGAAAGGTCATAAAGTGGGGCAAAACTCACTTAACAAATATCTCACTTAGCGACAAAAATTTTGAGCTCAATTGTGGTTGTAAGTCGAGGACTACCTGTTGAGGACTGTCCTGGGGTTACGTGACCACTATTTGTAACCTTCCCAGCTGGCTTCTGGCAAGCAAAGTCAGTGGGGGAAGCCAGGTTCACTCAACCACCCTAATGATTCATTTAACAACTCAGTGATTCACTTAACAACTATGGCAAAAAAATGAGGCACAACTCATTTAACAGCTGTCTTGCTTAGCAACAAAAATTTGGAGCTCAATTGTGGTTGAAAGGGGAGCATTACCCATATGTGGAAGGGAGGAATTAAGAGAGGAATACCACAGAAAAACACTTCTGTGACAGGGTTTACGGCAGAACTGGTATTCTGCAGGTTCTGACCAGTTCTGGAGAACTGGTAATGGAAATTTTGAGTAGTTCACAGAACCAGCAAATACCACCTCTGACTGGCTCCGCCCCCATCTATTCTCTGCCTCCCGAGTCCCCGTTGATTGGCTGGGTCTTCTTTAGTTCCCCTGCACAGGAGAACAGAGTTGGAAAGCAGGTTAGTGGGGTGGGGAGGGAATGGAGCTTTTGCAGTATACTTCCGCTGCCACACCCACCAACCCATGCCACGCCCACCAAGCCACGCCCCGGAACCGGTAGTAAAAAGAATTGAATCCCACCACTGGTTTAAGCACCGAGTCATCGTGACAAATACTGTGTCTGAAAATGATGTTTACTATGTGTGTTTGACATATTAATTTCCTGCCCTCCCTCTTGCACTACTGAATCCAAACAAGTTTAATGGAGTACTGAGAGCTATTAACACAGAGCACCTATAAAGCCAGTTCATCCTGACATTATTTTACAGACCTAATTGGGCTGCCAGTTCAATAAAATGTCTCTGGAAAGGATCTTAAATTGCAATCAAGCCCATTAGAAGCCAAAATGCTAGCTTTAAACAGCATGTACTTTTCATAACATTTAAACTAATGAATTGTAGTGCGTGCAATGAGAGCACGAAAGCCGAAAATGCTGCATTCTGTCCCCAACATCTGAACCTAATGGAGCCCACCCTTGTCAACGCCATGAAAGCATTTTCTCCCCTGGCAATATTAATTTGGAGAACGGGTCTGATCTATCTGATAATTTCATTTGAGGAAGAAGAAATGGTACCTATGAAAAAATGAGAAGTAAACCAGAGCATAAGTTTGGTTGAGATGCATTAATACTGCATTATTTACTTTTACTATGGGCTAAAATGAATAATTTGGGTTGCCCATTTGGATTTTTAGATAAGTCATTTTATCTAACATGAGGACATCATGTGACTGATTAAAATTTAACTCCAATGCTGGAAGTTTTTAAGAAGAGATTGAACAAGCATTTGTCTGAAATGGTATAGGACAGGGGTGTCAAACTGGTGGCCTGGGAACCAGATGTGTCATGATCAGGCCACACCCATCCCAGCTCCGCAAAGGGAAAAATGTCATGATACATCACATGACAGCAATGTGACACGGCAAGTTTGACACCCATGGCGTTTCCTGCCTGAGCGGGGGGTTGGACTAGATGACCTCCAAGGTCCCTTTCAATCTGTTATTTGTTAAAGATGTTTCGTTAAGTTCAATATATAATATACAAGACACAATCTTTTTTTGTTCTTTTTGGCCACGAGTCACAACTGTCCTCTGAAAAAGTTGGCACTAACACAAAGAATTAGATAGAGCTAAAGCAAACATTTAAAATTTGGCTCAATTTAATGTATTTTTAATTAAAATTAAATGCATTCCATCAATACGGCTACTCCCATATGACTGAGAAACAACTTTCATTTGCATCACAAATTAGATTTTTGTGTGAACTTTCTGCATAGTTCCAGCCTCTGGAGTTTGTAATACCTAGTCTTGACACTGAAATAAAGAAAATGAATGATTCGTAGAAAGTCCCCTGTTGTTGTTGCTGTTTTTAAAAAGCCTCTGATGTTGGATTCAAATTATTATTTTGCTTTCCCTGTATGTATGTTCTTCTTTCTTTTTTTTAATAAAGCAGTTTTCCTATCAAGTCAACAAGTTAATCCTGTTATTGATGAATAAAAGATGAAGTCAGTTTTTTTTTAAAAAAAGCAAAACTGTTGCTTAATAGTCTTCATGGTAAAATTGCCCCTGTTAATGAACTGGAATCATTAACAGCAATTACTCCTCTTCTATTGAAACAAATAATAGTATTTGTGTGTGTGAAAACTCCATATGTTTGCTCCAAAACACAAATAAACAAAGATTAAATGCATGTGCATGCACACACAAACACATGCACACCCACACACAATTTTGACTCCATGTTACAATTTCTACAAGTAATTAAATAAGTGGAACAATCAGTCTCCAGCTAATAAAGAACATAAGTGGTGTTGTTGGACGGTCTTTTCTCAAACTATTCTCATTTTAAAATGTTCCATGTCATCTCTTGAAGAAGCAGATAAGGATCTGACAAATTAGGCATGATCTTCAAGGAATCCCAATCCAACAAATCCCTATTGACATGGATAAATGAGCAAGATAAGAGGAAGAACAGGGAGGGGAGAGTTTATTTGGCTACATTTGATTCGATCTTTCCAGGCATGGACAGAGTAATCCAATTTTCTATACGGCTAGCATCCAGAGCTGACTACTGAGTTTGCAGATGTATTACAGTAATTATTCCTTCCCTCTAGAATAGAATAGAATGTCTGTCAAAAATCAGACATTTCCCCTGGTATGTAGAATTTTATAATGTGTTGGGTGGTGTTATGTTTCCTTTGAAGTCTCAACTTCACAGTTCAGGTGTACTTTTGGTTTCAGCCTTCTTATGTCCATTTTTGTAGGGATAATCAGCTATGTGCATAGTTGGCTTCAAGATTCTTGATGATGTCATATCTGGTTAACGACATATTCTTTAGAACCAATCTAGAGTAGTGGGTGGTGGAATGGACAACTTGCCATGGGCAACTCACAGCAGCCAACTGATGGTAAACAACTTGCCACACTCAACTCTCCATAGACAACTCACCACAAGACAATTCACCACGGCCAACTTGCTGCAAAATAGCTTGCCATGGGACAATTTAATTGTTTAAAATAATTAAACAAATGTTTTAACTTTTGTCATTCACCTTTCATTTTGTCCCTCCTTTTACATCCTTTCTTTAATGATTCTATTCCACAATTTCTTTGATAATAGTGTAACTCTTGCCATGCAGCAAGTTGTCCTGCGGCAAGATGGCCGTGGTGAGTTGTCCTGCGGCAAGCTGGCCATGGCAGGTTGATGGTGGCTAATTGTCCTAGACCTAGAGGGTGGGGCTCCTTCTGAAATCCAGCAGCTGGGTCAGAATTTTCAGAGAGGCTCTCAACCTTTCTCTAGTCCAAGCTTAGGCAGAGCATGTTGTTTTTTTGCTGTAGCATCTGTATTGATTATCATTCTCTCCCCACTCCCCTTTCCCCAGGAGTTGAATTTGCATTGCTCTCATTTCATTGGTAAAGAGAGCGCAATTTAGATATTTCACATAAAATTGTGCAGAACCCACCTGAATCATTCCAAGAGTCTCTCTAGGATTCTGTGATGGGCTGAGCCATTATTCTAACCATTAAACATTCCAGAGCACTGTTTGGAAAAGCACAAAAGTCTGTTTTTCATCAGAGTTCTTCCTTGGGAATATATGATTCTTCCTTTATTCACTGTACTTTTTTTTTAACAAGAAGGAACTTGTATAGAAAATAAGCTGACCTCAGATCTCTAGAGGGTTAGAGGGATGAAGTTCCTTTCCCAGGTCACATCTTGATACACTTTGAGATATTGTATTTATTGTATTTATTTCTGGTCAATTTATATATTTAGGCAACAACATCACTTGCCTTTCCCAAGCAAGATCACAATCACAACCACTACTTTAACTTACTAAGACTTGTCCATACTACTACTCCTATTCAAATTACTTCTGTAGTATTCTCAAGGATACCGCATATAAGCGCTGCTTGAGTAGGGTCTGCAGGATTGTCTGGGATGCTACACATCCACTCTATGACCAGTTTTCCTTGCTACCTTCTAGGAAGAGGTTTTGTGGTATCCGAAGCAGAGCATCTAGATTCAGTCACAGCTTCTTTCCATATAGTGTCAAACTTGTGAACTCTCAACTTTCCTCTTTCTGCTATGAATTCAAAATAGACAGTGACTAATATATACTGTATATGTACATATGTGTGTGTGTGTACATCGCATGTGTGCAATATATGTGTATTATGTATGTGTATGAGTATATACTTTCTTTTGAGAGCAGGCAACAGACTTTCATTTTTAATGTGTTCACAGTGGAAAAAATGACAATAAAAGCTGTCTAAGCTCTCAGTAATGTTTTGCACATTGATTGCAAAACTCTTCCATAATTTCTATTTGGCAAGAAAATGGGCGTTGGTGCTTACCTGACAAGCCCGTTCTCGTCGAGCTGCGTAGAGCATCCAGAGAGTGGGAGGTGCTCCAGTCTTCACTCTTACAGGCTGAGCTATAATTGAGGAACGTTCCTCCTCCTCCACATGACTCCATCCACGTGTTCCCCAGTTTTACGAAGACGAGAAGACAACAGCAAACATCCTCTCGTTCTAACTATGATACACTTAACAACTGTAAACTGATTAAATCATTGGCCGAAACAGGATTCCCCCCCCACCAGACGGACCAATCAGGGTGGTGCTGGATGCTCTAGGCAGCTCGACGAGAACAGGCGTGTCAGGTAAGCACCAACACCCATTCTCCGTAGAGCTGCTGCGAGCATCCAGAGAGTGGGACATACCAAAGCATGGCCTGTCCTATGGGAGGGACTCCATCTGGTCCGGAATCTCCTCTGATTCTCTCACCACCTGCTGAAGGACTCGCCTACCAAAAGACGCTTCTGCTGAAGCATAAACATCAATCTTATAGTGGCGTATAAAGGGAGACGGAGACGCCCAAGTGGCCGCTCGGCAAATGTCATGGATCGATGCCTGAGTAGCCCAGGCTGCCGAGGTAGCTGCGCTCCTTGTAGAGTGAGCGGTTAGCCCTTTAGGGACAGGAAGAGTCTGGGACAAATAGACTTTGGATATGGTAGCTCTGATCCAACGGCCAATAGTAGACGGGGACACTTTGCAGCCCATCGTCCTTGGTTGAAAAGACAGGAACAGTGACTCTGACTTCCTGATAGGCTGAGTACGATGAATGTAAATACGAAGAGCTCGTCTGACATTGAGAGAATGCCACTGCCTTTCCCTCTCTCGAGAAGGTCTGGGACAAAAATTGGGAAGAACTAGTTCCTGTGATCTGTGAAAGGCCGAGTTGACTTTTGGTAGAAAAGATGGGTCAGGTCTCAGAACCAATCGATCAGTGTGGAAAACACATAGGTCCTTTCGAACGGATAGAGCTCCTATTTCAGATATCCGTCTAGCAGACGTGATTGCTACCAGAAATACCACTTTGAATGTGAGAAACTGAAGTGACACTTCCCTGAGTGGCTCAAAGGGAGGTCTAGTCAACGCCACTAGGACCTTATTAAGGTCCCAAGTCGAGTACCTGTGAACTATTGGCGGGTGCAAATTGGCTGAAATGATGGGGGCCTCTGGAATCTAGGCATGAAGGGAGATTGAAAGGAGGACCGAAAAGAACCCCTGCGAAAAGACTGGGAGGGTCTGGACTCTTGCCTACGAAAAAGAGATGGGAGGAATTTCCTCTTATTCCGACTCTCCATCAACAATGGTTCCAGGGACGGACCAAACAATTTTCCTCCTGATATAGGGGCGGAAGCCAACTTAGCCTTATTTTTAATGTCAGCCTGCCAATGTTTAAGCCAAAGCAGGCGTCGGGATGTCACATGGGAAGAGATGGCACGAGAGGAAAATTTAACAGAATGAAAGGTGGCATCGGCCGCAAATTCTGCTGCGGCCGTTAATTTAGCAATGTCCTTAAGGGCCCTAGTATTAGATGAGGAAACATGTTGCTTCAACTGTCGAAGCCACCGAATGGACGATCTGGTAAAAAATGATGCCGCCGTGGCCGATCGAATGGCCCAGGCATCAGCTTGGTGCGCCCGCCGTAGAGCCATCTCGGCCCGCTTATCCTCTGTCTTCAGCGCTTCCAGAGCATCAGTGGGATTAGAGGATGATGCGAGGCGTGCTATGGGGTCATCCAGCCCGGGCGTATCTAGCATGGCAGTGAATTCCATGTTGAGGTTAAAAAACCTCTTGTCCTGGCTGGAAGGAGCGGGGGCAGGCCCAGATGAGGCCAACTGTCTCGCAACTAAGTCAGAGAAAATCAGTGGAGTGGGAATGACCTCAGTCTCAACGACTGGCTGCGTGAAGATAGAATCCTCCGGGTCCTCAGAGGCTGCTGGAGGGGGATCAGAATGTGGCTGAGAGGTCAGCCCCGATATATTCTTCGCTTTAAAAAGCAAAGACTTGAACATATGAGGCTTGAACAGACCAATAAAGGTGGGCTGGTCAGGAGATATGCCCTCATTCTCAGACAACTCTCCTTCCATTGGGTCTACCTCGAAGGGTGCCTCAGAGTACTGAAGGGACTCTCTCTCTAACCCTTCCTCATCCCTGAAGGTTTCAAAGCCCACCTCCTCTTCCTCCTCCTCTTCCTCCCCTTCTGGATAGGGGAGCTCCCTTGTAGATGGTACCTGATCCTGGTGAGGTTCCGGCCTAGGGAGGGATCTTCCGGAGACGGAATCAGCTTCAGATGCCCTTGATTGAAAACCAGTTCTGGAGAGGTGTTGGATACCTTCGGCAATCCCTTGTCGTATGGCAAGCTGCATCCATTCTCTGACACTGTCTGGGATGATGTCTGAAGAAGGGCCCTCTGGACGCAAGCCTGCAGCGGTCAGTGTGAAAGTCACTTCAGGCCGGGTGGTCTGGAGGCTTCGAGTGGGAGAACTGCGCCTAGAAACAGAAGGTTGTTCTGGCAAAGGAAGAGGGTGAGTAGAAGTAGAGGGGGTAGGGGGGGCTGGTGGTACAGACTGAGATTCCCTAGAGCGTCTATCAAACTCCTTCTCCAAAGCCTTGTGACGCCTTAGGGCATCCCTTTGAGAGGCTTTGGATGATTCCTCGGTCCGCTTGCGCAGATGGTGTGTCTTTGCCTTAGCCTTCAAAGAAGGACCTCTGGGATTATCTTCTGCCATAATAAATCCTGAATAAGATAATATTAATACAAATGGCGGTTGGCACGCCTAGGAGTTCGGCCTAGCTGTGGGCCGGCTACCTTAACGTTGGGCCGCGTCCCCCTTTTGGTAAAAAGTTTTTGTGTTATTTGTATTTTATTTATTTATTTATTTATTTTTATTTTTTATTTTTTTTAAGAAAAAAGGATCAAAAATAGGCCAAAACTAAACTATAAGGTAATTCAAAAAAAAAGGTAAACTGTAAAAGAACCAATAGATCGAATGAACGCTGGGGCCAGGCAAAAATGATCTAAAGAAAGAGTAAAAAAATTAGAAGAAATATATATATATGGAAGAATCGTAATGGCCTCCTGAGACAGCCTCCCAACACCAATGGGAAGTAGGTGCCTTCCTCCACCTCTGAGTCGCTGCGGTAACCAACCAACTGAACTAAAACAGGGCAGCAGGGCACGGAACCACAGACCCCTTTAAAACAACAAGGAACTTCAAACAGGCCTGCCGGTCCTGTTCTAAGCCTCTCAAAATCGTCGCAGCAAAAACGAAAGTGAAAAAGATGAAAAAAAAAATGGCGGCCGGCCACAAGGCGCACCCAAAATGGCTGCCAGAACCAGCACTCACTCAGAGGGGAGGAAAGCCCCTCGATAACAGTAAAAAAACTGCCGAAACTAGGCAGAACGAGGGGCCTGAGAGAGAAGAGCTCGCCCTCTCTCCTGCGTTCGTGGGGGGAAGGCGCAACGAAGCGCTATCCAGCGCGCCAGCACAAGCCGCTGTGAGGAACGACACGGCTTGGAAACAGCAGGCACCAGAGCGAGGGGGGTGGGGGGGGCAAAGGGCCCTAAACCCCCCAATCTCCCACTGAGGGGCGAAAATAAATGACCCCTTCTATAACCCAGACAATCCAAATGTGCAGGGACCAGAGGAAACAAGGAAAAAATCAAACCTGAACAATATTAATGAGAAATCCCAATTCGGCCAAGGAGCGAAGTGTTAAAGCTGCCTGTCTCTGCGAGGCTGAGCTAAAACTGGGGAACGCGTGGATGGAGCCACGTGGAGGAGGAGGAGCGTTCCTCAATTATAGCTCAGCCTGTAAGAATGAAGACTGGAGCACCTCCCACTCTCTGGATGCTCGCAGCAGCTCTATGGAGAAATTTATGTTTTCAGATCCCATGACCCTGATCCTTATCTAAATGCTAAAGTGGGATATAGTATTTGATAATGGTCTGAGACCAATGTTGGACACCCCAAAACCAATATTCCTTTCTCTTTCCTTTAAGACAATTCATAGAAGTAAGCAAAAAAAACAAACAAACCTCTTTCTAAATTAATTTCTTCCAGCTCTTTGCCGTGATTAGGGTAATCCAGATAAACAAATAAAACCCAAAGTTCCATGAGGATCTTTTGAACTGAGGAATTGGGAGTCAGCAATCCCATCTTAAATTAATTGTCTTTAAAAGATCTCAAATTGTCCTGAGTTGTCCTTGGTTTGGGCTTCACCCTAAATGACAGCACGGTTCTATTTTTTAAATTAACAAACTAAATAAAAATAAATTGAACATTCTCCATAAACAATAATTATGCTCTCACTTGAAAAGCAAATTAGTAACAATAACAGTATCATCATCATTAATGAGACTCCACATGTGTACATTTATCTTAATAACTTTGTCTTTAACTACACAATTGTTTTCTGTGCTGTAAAATCTTTGCAGACAACTCCAAATAACAAAAGAATAATTGACTATAAAAATCTAATTATCTTTTGTAATACTGATTGGTGTATAATGAAGTCATAAATATCAGGTCAAATAAGCTAGAACAATCTTTTCTCTTTTCTCTTTTTTCTTTTCTTTTATTTCCTTTCCTTGTTTTCTTTTCTTACATGTAAAGAAAAGGGGAATATGCAAAGTTGGGCCAGATGGTACGCTTGCAAGGACAAAATTACCACATGGAGAAATGTCTATTTAAAAAAAAAATTAAAAAGGGAAATTAGGTTTTTTACTTTCTTTTGGAGTCAGAACACATGAGATCTCTTTGTGAAATAATTGGCAAAATCCTATCATTTAAAATCCCATAGATTCTTAAATGCCATTGTTTCACACTAGAGGTCACCACTAGTAAGAAAATATAATTGTAGCATCTTTTTATTTCTACCTTCTTGCTGTATCAATGCTGAAAGTGCCAATTTCCTAGGAAAGGATTGAGATGTCACACGAGTGAAAGACAAAAAGCTTTATAGTCAAATTCGTCAAGGAAACAAATATTTTAAAGAATTCTTAGTAAGTATTTTAAAATACAGTGGTTTTAGGACAGTTCTCAATTTTTAAATGACACTAATAGAAGCTGTGATGTCCTATAACCAGAAAAAGCTAGGTAGATATGGCACTTAACTTCACACAACATATATTGTTCTAACGAGTACGACTAGCCAAACTAGACATTATAATAAATGTGTAGCTATCCTTAGCCATATGTCCAGGTCCATTCTCCCATCCGAGTTCACAGTTTCATAAAAACCATGTGGGCAAGCAACAATGAATGATGTGGGGCAGACCTCAAAAAACATAGTTATATCAAATGCAATAGGAGGTAAGTTGTTCAAGACAACATGGAAGGTAAACAAGAGTCCAGACAAACAACTACCATATTTCTTGACATTGACATATTCAAGCACCCGTGTTCTAGCCATTCTCCAATGTATCTCAAAGCACAGAAATGAGAATAGGTCTGTATTGAATGGCCTGCCTTTCAGCATCACGGGTGTACGGGTGGAGCTCTCGCCTCACAATCAAGAGGCTGTGAGTTCGATCCTAGGTAGAGGCTAATATTTAGAATAGACTCTCCTGCTCAAGCAGGGGGTTGGACTGGATGACCTCCAAGGTTCCTTCCAACTCTGTTATTGTATCTAAAAGAAGACTTGAAGAATACAGGTAGTCCTCGAATTATGTCCACAATTTAGCCCCAAATTTTCATTGCTAATGAGTTGTGCCCCATTTTATGACCTTTTAGAAAGTGAATCATATTGTTAAGTGAGTCTGGCTTTCCCATTGACTTTGCTTGTCAGAAGCCAGCTGGGAAGGTTGTAAATGATGATCACATGACCCCGGGGCATTGCAAATACATATCAATCGCCAAGCATCCAAATTTTGATCATGTGACCATTGGGTTGCTGTAATGGTCGTAAATATGAAAATGGTCATAAGTCACTTTTTTCAGTGCCATTGTAACTTCAGTCACTAAACAAATGGTGGTAAGTCAAGGACAACCAGCACTGCAACTGTGGGTGTGCACTGTCAGAAACAGATTATCCCATGATTTTATTGCATTGAATCACAAAGTTCAAAGAAAGACTGTAAAAAACATTGAATCAAAGTTTTAGAATCATGTATCAGGAACTCTGGTGTGCATATTAGGAACTTGTGCAAAGATATTCCTCTAAGTAATTTTATTAAACTTCCTTTACAATAATGAGTGAGGCTAGCCATTTTTTCATCCCGAAAAACTGTGACTCAGATCCATCTGTACAGTGTCACCAATAGGACACTTTGGAGTGTAACCAGGGGGGTGGGAGAACCAACTGGACCCAACATATGGCTACGCAAGGAACTGCTCCTTCTGATATTTCTTTATCATGTCAAGCAGATTGTGAGCTACTAGGCAGGGCCTGTTTATAATTTAGCAATTGTAGCCTCTTTTATATCTGCACAGACTGTACAGAAAAAATTAGGCACTTTGTAAGTATTTAACAAGATTAAGATGTTGCAGATTGAAATAGCCAAATGTGATGTTGCACACAGTATCCTTGGCCACACCGCAAGGAGCATTATGCCTTCCTCTTTACATCGCACTCTACTCCACTCATTCTAAAAGGATACTGCTATTTGAAGCTAGTCAGATAAGCTAATCAGATGGCTGCAGGTTTTAGGTCTGGCTAGTCTAAAGAAAAGAAGAATTAGGGGTGACATGATAGCAATATTTCAGTATTTAAGAGACTGCCACCAGAGGACAAGACAAGAAATAATGGTTGGAAATTAATCAAAGAAAAAAGCAACCTGGAATTAAGGAGAAACTTCCTGACAGTAAGGACAAATAATCAGTGGAACAGGTTGCCTCAAGAAACCGTGGGCGCTCCATCACTGGAGGTTTTTAAGAAGAGACTGGACAGTCATTTGTCTGAGATGGTATAGGTTCTCCTGATTGAGCAGGGGGCTGGACTAGAAGACCTCCAAGGTCCCTTCCAGCTCTATTCTAGGAGATAAACGGTGGATCCTACAAATCACTTTTAGATTTACAATTATCAGAACTAATTTTTAAAATGAGAATTGTCTAGAATTTCTGGAAGCTGCCCTTTTGCTTGATTTTCTTATAAAAATTTCAGCTATAGAGGTGGAAAAATCATTCTACGTGCATTTGAAAGTGTTCTCTTTTGTATTGTTCATTGTGACATATGGCTGAATGGAGATTATGGCCAATAGAACCTTCCCCATTGTTCATAGCTCTGGGTAAAGCACTAAGTCTTATAGATAGAAATTGAGAGTCCAAAACCAAACAAGTATATTCGAGAGCTGGAATTTTAAGTCAGATTTCAAAAAGTACATTAAACATTTCCTCCATAGCTCTCCAAAACACAACATTTTGTTGACTGTCGGTTTCAACAAATCCACACATGGCATTTCAGTCTACTTCTTTTCTCGCATCTCATATCAAATAAGAAACAAAGAACAATCAAAATTTAAGACTGTGCGTATCATAATCTTACGCCCCACAGTAAGTTCATGAGCTGAAATAATAAGAAGCAGATGCCTTCTCTTTATTATTATACCTGCGGTTACCCTACTCATTCAATATAGAGCCTTTCAGCAGAAAACAGTCATTCATGAACGCGATGTGCTATAAAATGCTCAGACCTGAAAATTGGAGCACATTGAACAAAATGAAACTGACAAGATCAAGCCACTGTGTTTTGGTTACTATAATTCTGGATGGCTTAAAATGATAAATGAGCCAAACCACCTTGGAGAGTCAGTGAACCATAATAACTACCATTTCCCTGAATACTCTAGACAATTACCCATCTGGCAGCCTTGGAGTTTTCTAGCTTCCTTTGGATAGGATGTTCATTGTATAAAATGGATGGTGTGTGTCCGAGCTGAAATGCTGACTTATGAAATGCGTCACATGATTTGGGGAGTTATATTGAGTTCCTTGTCTGTGGGATACAGACTGTTCCTCTAATAAGGTAGGCAGAACTCACCTCCTTCCCAGCAAAAAGAGAACCAATACGTGATATGACAGGAGAACATTCATGTATATTTGATATGTAGTTCTTGATATGTCTAAATAGGCATTATCTTTGAGAAGGGAATAATAGGACAAGTGAACTTAGCCAACCACCATGCTGTTTATATAATAGAACAGAAAAGATTACCAATAGAAGAGAATATCTGTAGTTTAGGATTGAAATGAAAGGTCCTTGGTACAGTACTTTCTGAGCTTGGTGGTTTTCTTGAAGGCATTTCATTACCAAACTAGGTAACATGATGAAAGCACCAATGTTACCTAGTTTGGTAATGAAACATCTCAAACAGAGATGGTATTCATCAGGTTCTACCAGTTCTGGACAACCAGTAGTGGAAATTTTGAGTAGTTCAGAGAAACAACAAATATCACCTCTGACTGGATATTTTACAGTATCCTTCCCCTGCCACACCCACCAAGCCATGCCTACAGAACCGGTAGTAAAAAAAATTGAATCCCACCTGATCTGCAAGAAAACCACCAAGTTTAGAGAGCACCAAGGACCCCACTATAAAGGACTACTATGATCAGGAATGGGCAACTTAAAGGCCACAATAAATAGGCCCAGGGCTTCTGCTTTTTGCTCTCTTTGGTTTTAAGAGGGAATATTAAATCCTTTTTGGGGTTTTCAAAGCTATATTGTTGTTGCTGCTGCTGTTTTGTTAAACTATTAAGTCTAATTCATGATTAGTTTTCATGTTCCCTATGTCAAAACCACATCCTAGGAACATCTACAGAAGAGTTTATTGCAGCAATGACTGCAAAAGCAATTGGGGGAAATAGTACTTAAACACCACAAGTTGCCAATTCCTGGAGCCAATGATAAAAAATGGATTTTTTTATTGGATAGTATAAACAGAAGATTGTGTAAAGAAGAGGGATAAAAGAGTATTATGAAAGCCTTCTACCTGAAAGTGGAATAACTGAGTCATGCATCAACCATACATACTTATTGGAAGGTTGTTCCATGCCTGCCAATTTTTACTTAAAAAGAAACCAATCAATACCGCTTCAGACCATAGCGGAGAAAAAATTCAATAGGAGAAAAAGCTTACAAAATCTCCATTTTGTGCATTGTTGTTATGGATAGACCAGAGACTAGATTATTAATGTTTGACATCAGAAAGTAAGATAAACTATTGTAATGTCAAAGAATACTCATTTCCTAATTCATAACAGATAGGGAATAGCCACAGTCTAATTTCTAACTCTTTTCATATATGATGCACACAAAAGCCAGACTCACCAACTTAATTGTTACTATAATATTAACCTAATCACCACTAACTATTTTGGGAATACAAAGTCCCTATCCACTTTCTCTATGAATTGTGTGGTGTCCCTGAGCCTTTACACAAGGACAATAGAAGAGTTTGTGATTTTATCACTTCCTTTCCTATTGGCCAGGCATGCAGCAGTAGGAATGACTTAGGCACCAGGGTCAATCAGTGTTGGGAGGTGTTTTCTGTGATGTTTGGTTTTGGAACTGAATTTTGTACTAGAAAGTTTGCAAGTCTAACTCTTTGCTGCCATCCAGTTGCCCAGATTTTTGCAATCCATACTTGGCAGCTGTTTCATATTCAAGACAAGCTAATTGATGGGGGGGGGGTTAGATGTACTCATAGGTGGAGTTGTATTTAAATATTTATTGACAACTGTAGGTTTTAACACAATACATATAAAATTATAGCAACCTTCAATACTAACTTTAATATTAACAGCACTGATTGTCAAGATGTCCTTTTGTAACTTCCTTGCAGTCATTATGAACAAGGCAATCTGTTTCATTACATGTTTGTCTTCATCAGACAACAAAAAAGACAGATTTTTTTCCCTTCTAAAATAGATTGATTCAATTGCATTAACAAGGTGTAATGCTGGGGTGCCCAAAGACTGGTCTGCATCCTGTTAGGAACCAGGCCACACAAGGGACCAAAGCTTAACCTGTGCATCGTGGGATCTAAATAGTGCACAAAACCATCACCAGCTCCCCTGGTTGGTCAAAAAAATTGTTTTCCATGGAACTGGTCCCTGATGCCCAAAAGGTTGGAGTATTGGTGTAAAGTTTGTAATTCTGGATTCCTGATAAAATTTATAGGTGGAGTGAATTTAATGTAATCTAAGATTGTGTACATTTGGAGTTAAATTTAACCCTGTGGGAGTTGGTTGGTTCTCTTTTGGTGTTTCCCCAATATGATAAGATTTCTACTCCATCATTGATCCAGTTAGGAGCATGTCCCCAATGCATGTGTGTGCATCCCTGTGCATGTACCCCACCCCCACACATGTACCCCATCTCCTGCATGTGCTCCACCCCCCACCCCCCCGGGCATGTGTGGAAGAAACCGAAATACCAGCTGGCTATCGGGAGGCATGTGCACATGCACAGCAGAGCTGAGCTGAAGTGACAGCTCCCATGCCCACAAGTGCCATAGATTTGCCATCAAGGGACTAGAAGTTCTCAGTTCATCATATGTCTTAGTCTCCCATCCCTAATCATCTTTCTTGCTCTTCTCTGCACTCTTTCCAGGGTCTCAAGATCTTCTTTGTATTATAGCGACAGGAACTGGATGCAGTATTCCAAGTGTGATCTCACCAGTGTAATATAAAGCAGTACTATCACTTCACCTGATCTTGACACTATCCCACTGTTGCAATGTTGGACTGGGTAGCTATTTTGGGCCGCTGCAAAACAAGATATGGTAACAAGCTGATCATAATGATCTTTCAGGGAGCATCTCTTGAAAGAAGAGACCGGATAGGAAGGTTTGAAAGTGTCTCCCTTCCCTGTCTGTAACAGTTTGGTTGTCTGCATTTACACAACTGTATACATCGATGCGATTGTCCAATGCTGCAGGAGTAGGGGGGCTTCAGCCGGTAGGCTCATTGTGCAAATCTGAATCATCCACATGTTGCTTTCTTTTCCTGTCCCAAATGTCAGAGTTGTCCTTCCAAACAAAACAATACAGATTGGCAATGACAACAGCTTGTCATCCTCTGGAACACATCTTCATTTGCATGAGGAGGGCATTCAGTGTGTCTCCTCCAGTAGCTCATTTATTATAGTGCTCAGCACATGTTGGGGCTTGCTTCCAAAAGCCAGCTGCAAGCAAAGACAGTGTTTCATTTCTTGACACCATTAATTGGGTTATGAGTCAGAGCTCTAATGAAGACAGGTTATCGTGTCTCTGTGCAACTGTCTTGGGAGACAGGCCAGACCCACCCAGGGAGGGGATTTAGTTAGCCTCACATTGTTTATCAGGCAGCCGAGGTCACTAGATAAATGGCCAAAGCCATCCGATGTTTCTGTGGGCAACTTTTTAATGATCCTGTGGCCTCAAATGGATCTCGGATGTCCCTGAAACCTTCACCCCGGGAAGCCTTGTTAACAAACAGAGGAGTAAAATGAAGAGAAAAACAAGTAGACCAGAATAAATAAAATGGTGTTGTCTGAGGAGACTAAACAAAGAGAGTGTTTTAAAAGCCTCTAACTGTGGTGTGACCTCTATCAGCACATGCTTTGTTTACAGTTATTGTCAGCAACTGATTGCATTACTAGTACCTTTTCCTAACGATGGGCCAAGTACATCACAACATGGCTGATTTATAAAAGTCTTGTTCAATTTATTTATTTTTTGGCATTATCTAAGAATACTCTTCATCTCAAACAAATATCACTGCTCCCCACTGATGAAATAGAATCAGAAAATCATAGAGCTGGAGGGGATCTTGGAGGTCTTCTAGTCCAACCCGCTGCCCAAGGCAGGAGTCCTTATACCATCCCAGAAAACAGCTGTTCAATCATGTCTTGAAATTCTGAAGCAATGGAGCACCTACAACTTTGAGCAGCAAGCTGTTCCACTGACTAGTCCTTCTCACTGTCAGGAAATTTCTCCTTAGTTCCAGGTTGGATCTTCTTTCTGGTGAGCTGCCATCCACTACTTTTTGTTCTGCTCTCAAGTGCTTTGGAGAATAAATCGACCCCTCTTCTCTGTGAGACAGAAACCAAAATCTAAGAATCTAACTGGAGCAAATGTTAGAAATGGTACTTCTCAAGATCTAACATAGCCATGTAAGAGCATAATAAAGAAATGGAGGGGAAATAAAATATTTCAGATTCTGAGTCCTGACGTAGAATGCCATATATTTTGCCTTACCTTACACTCTTTATTACCAAATAATCTGAAGTGAAGAGAGCATATCTGTTTGAGTACATGACCAAAACATAAGGCCATAGCAATCTAGTTCTCATATCCAATAAAAGAATGTAGAGAAGTTATAGGAAAGCAGAATGAAAAAGTAAATAGCAAAAATATGGAAAGAGATCAGCCTCTCATCAATCCCTTCTCTATATATCACTAAAGGACTAGAAGTCTAGAATATTTGATTTTTTGTTTCTCTAATCTCCCAGCTACTTTTCAAATATCCCATGGATGAAAAGACCCATTTGCCTTTCCAGTTTGGCTCTTCTAAGTGATTTAAATCAAGAGCTGAGTACCCTGCAAGGAAGAATATCTAATATTGCTGCCTCCAATCGAGAGTTCAGTATTTGCTATTTAACTTGTTTTGAGAGGAATGGAAAACTAAACCAAATGGACCACATTCAATCAACAGTTAAGGAATAGATATATATCAATTAATGTATGTTTGATGGATCTGATTATTTTAAGTCATTTATTATTACATTATATGTTTATATAAGCATATTGTAGCAATGGCATTTGCTTCTGAGCCTTACTAGTATGAATGCATTCTTCAGTATAGTATTTAGGATTAGGATATTTCACACAGACAATACTGGAGGACCAGTATCAACGTCAGATTGTTTATCTAATCTACTGGTTTACAATGCAATAGAGTGTCTGACTAGTTTTTGGGTATCCAAATAGTAAACAGTAATTTTCACAGCCTTAATGAATAAGTAAAGGTGATGGTAAGAAGGGGTCACATCCACACAAGAATCCACATGACACTAGCCCAAATATTAAACAATCTTTTGATGTCATAAATTAATGTTTTCCCTGCTTAGTCTAACACAGAGCCAACCTTATCACCTTTAGGAACTTTAATTCATCATTGATAGATTCCCAGGTTATGCTGTATATGGCGGATAGGGGAACTACCAGAAATAAATTTTATTGGCTATTCATCAGCCAACCAGTATCTTTGAAATGTTATCCTCCCCTTCTTTTCCACAAAGGCAACATGTTTTGCCAGCCTGACAGAAAACTATAGGAAAGAGAGCAGCATATCATGATTCCAGCAAGACATTATGTTCATATAGCAAGGAGTGGTTTAGCGAAAGGCCTCAACTATGACAAATTTCAAACTACTGGAATCTGAGCATTCATATGGATATGCAAACTATCATTTATATAGTCCAAATGTAAGTCATGAAAAAGAAAATAGTGTCCTCTCCATTTGGAAGCAATAAAAATTTTATCTGATTCTTCTGTATAAATTTTCCTCCACAGAAAGTTGTCCATACTGCCTATATGGCTGGGCCATATACTTACTGAAGTATTTCATTTATTGTTTATTTATTTTATTTATTTATTTGATTTGCCAATTGTTTACAAGATAATAAGTATAAGTGTATACATAGTTGTGAATACATGAAATGGGTACATATAAGAAAAATAAAGAATAAGAGAAACAATAGGACAGGGAGGTAGGAGCAGATGGTGCGCTTTATGCACGCCCTACAGACCTCTTAGGAAAGGGGTGAGGTCAATAGTATGGTCTTCTTTCCTCCTCCCTATCATTAGTATACAGGTACCTCTTCCAGACATTCCTGCAAGGTGTGCGTGACAATGTGATGATCACTATCTCAGAGTAATTCAGGGAGCTTCCATGGCTGAGCCAGGTTGCCTTTCTCCTTTGAGTGGAACATTACAGCGCCTGTCAATGGCAGCAGAGTTAATGGTTATAGTTGCACAGGGCCCAATCAGTCCTTGTTAAACATGACTGCAAAGACAGCCTCACATGTGTGTGCAGTGTTCCACAGGAAAACATTTTACTCATCCTTTTAGATTTGAATAAAGAAATAAATGGTGCAGTTTTGATAACGCTCCATTACAGATTTGTCAAGCATTTGCACAATGTGAGGGAAAGGACGGGCTGTCCCTTCTTAACTTCTCCCTTGCTGTCTCCCACGGTAACTGTTCATTGCTCTGATGCACAACAATGATTACACCGCCCGAAGTAGTCGCTATTCATCTAACTTTAATGACAGGCAATTCACACTGATTTGCCACCAGCTCCCAGGGTCCTTCATCTGGGTTTTGCAGGCAGAGAAAATGAGGGTGGGGGAGAAAGAGAGGCAGGATCAGTTTTGCTCTCCTTCCCTATCCTGGAAGTGGAAAATAACTTGCTTTCAGGGAGATCGATTTGACAGTATTGTTGTGGCTCAGCCACTGAGCTGCTAACTACTGTTGGAGGGCGGCCAGACTGGTGCTATCCAAGCACCCTTTTGCATTGCCACTGCAATCATTGTCCTCTGAGAGTCAAATTAAATGCTCGGCTAAGTGATGATTTGCAGTGAAAGTGGCTTAGATTAACTTGATGGCATCCAGCTTGATCCAGGCTTAAATGTTTCTGGGCTCACTTACCCGCCACCAGAAATCACAGTGTTTTGCCCTGAGATTAACTCTCTTTGACACAGCAAACAAGCACACCATGTAACATTTAAGGGAATAACTTGAAAGGGAAAAGAGACCAAAAGGCATAATTACCCAAGGCAAACTGTTTTGTGCATTCAGTGATTACAGTGGCTTTAAAGACTTATAATTTATCATGGTATAGAACAATTTAAATCCCAGTTGTGTTCAGCTGTGCTACTGAAATATCTCCTCCCTCCGCTTGCACACTTCCCTTTGATGGACTAGTCTCTTAACATCATGTTGATTCAGAGATGACATTACAATGGTTTTACCTTTGCATTAGGTTTCAGTACACACACATACAAAAGCAAACAGTTTAATGACTCCAAATGGGTGTAATTTCTTTCAGGTTCAAGTATCAGTTTGCTTGTTTTGCTACTGCTAATCACCTCTTAAACAAACAATTGCTTTATCTATGTACTGTGCCTCATTTCACTTTCAAATTATGTGTGTGTTTCACTCCTAACAGCTTATTATGATCTATAATTAACAATTTTGCTGAAAGCTGAGCTTTGCATTGAAGGGAGACCACATGTTTGCTGGGAAGCTCTCAGAACAGAGGGCCTCTGGTTTTACAAAACTGACAATTGAGAAAGTAACAAGAGCATCCTTGCTTTGTTGTGCCAGTCAGCAATTCAACAGGTTTAAGAATAACCAACTGAACCATCAGTAGAAAGGAAGGAAGTTATATTTGTGGGGGGAAAAGAAGGGAGATTCACTATGACTATTTTGGACAGATCAAATAATTCATTTCCTAAAGACCTGGTCTACTCTTTATATTAGATCTGGGGTGGGCTGCTGGGAGAGCCCCAGCTAAGATTCTGTGCAGTTAAAAGAACCCCCAAATCCCATTCCTGGCTGGCCCCACTCGCCCTGCCTTTCCCCTCCCAGGAGGAGCCCCTACGTGGCCCATTTTGGATGCAGGGTGTGCATAGACGCTCAGGGAGGGTGAAAAATGGGCACCTTGGAAGTTTGGGAAGGCCAGAAATGGGCCTGTTTCTGGTTTCTAGAGAGCATCTGGAGCCCAGGGAGGCAATTTTTGCCCTCCCGGAGGCTCAAGGAAAGCCTCCAGAGCCCGCAGAGGGCAAATATGCCCCACACACACACACCATGGTGCAGGAGGCTGACTAGGCAACACCCACCATAGCCATGCCCACCCAGCAACCGGGCAGAGAATCTGTTGTTAAAAATTTTGAAGCCCACCCTGGCTAGATCCATTATTACCAGGTCCTTGTTCCATTTGCACAGGGATACCTTTCCTAAAGGCCTGATTTGGTCTGAGATTTTGCCCCATTAATTTCATGGTTAGTTGCCTCCATTCGAACTGAACTTTTGCCAAGGCAGCAGGCCATAAGTAGATATTCTGGAATAGTGAAACATAGCAGACGTAGATGGTATACAGAAACATTTGCCTATCTCTTCTCCTTGATTTTCATGTTCTTTGGATATGCTAACTAAAGACCAGGAAGGAATTTGCACAAATCCTTCTATGCAAAAATGTAGGAAGTCACACCTGAGAACCTACTTAGGACCTTACCACCAGTAGGCCAGTTTTACTATTCTCCAGAAGGTATAAAAAGAAAATGACAAACATCCAGAGCCAATGTGAGGAATAGGGGAATTAAGTCCACACATTAGGGAGAGAAGGGGGCATAGGCTGGCAAAATCTGCTCCTAAGGGATCAGAACCAAAATTTGGACTCCTTCAAAACCATCTATATATTCTTTAGGAGGTCTGCTTTAAAAAAAAAACTAGGATAAGTGAGACAGCAATAAGAAGTCTACAATTTGATCTTCAAATGCTATGGTTGGGAGGAATGATGTTGATTCATATTATGCTTTGCTGCACTTAGCTCTTTCTTCCAGTTCATTTGAAAAGTCATGTGAGATATGAGTTGATTGTCATCCATGTTATGGCAATATTCCTAATTTAGAAAATTTATATCCAAGGAACACAGTACAATACATTGTCTTTTCTTAGCTTACACCAAGTAAGCAGGAGCAATTAGAAAACAATTTCTTTTTTTATTTTTTAACCATCTTCAATAAATAAAATACAATCACTCTTCCACTTTTTCTCCCATTGTGCATAGCCTATTGAAATTCTTGGTATATTCCTTTCTGAGGACAACAAAAGAAATTGGGAAATGTCTAGAACTCAAATGGAAGAAAATGTATCTTGACATTTGATCAAACATTTATTGTTGAATTTTCTCTATCCCATCAGTTCACCCTTTTTCAGTGTTGCCCAACAGAACTTTTCCAAAAGATTTGAGAAACTGTCTGAGGTCTGATCCACAGGAGACAGATCTTAATAACTTCTGGAGAATCCTGTATGAAATGATAAATATGTGCGGTCAATCATATTCAAAGCTTACTAATAAAATCAATCAACCATTATACGGATTTAGTGGCTTTGAGCCATTCGGCCTTAAGAACACTTTCCGGTCAAATTCATTGGTTCGGTTTTGGAATAGTTTTCAGTTGGTGGAATAAACCAATCACATACTTACCCTTTATGGTTTGTCTATGGAGATTCTCAGTCATCCAGGTCATAGTTGTCTCAAAGGTGCTTTTTCAAAAGGCAACCGGACTATGGTTTTTCCTTGAGGAAGAATATGTCTTATTTCTCATCCAAGAAGCTTCATCAGTTCTGAAGTCAGAACTGATGAAGCTCCTTGATGAGAAGCAAAACATCATCTTCCTCAAGAAATAAACACAGTCCATCTATCTTTTGAAAAAGCACCTTTGAGACTGTCATGCCCCTGGTGGAAACTGACTCTGAGGGAAAGAAGGAACAGCCATCAAGGAGTGGAAGTGTGGCTCCGGAGGTTGTGAAGGAGGCTGGAGAAGGGCAGAGGTCGGCTGAGCAGTCAGAGGAGGACCCAGGCCCATCCCCTCTCCATCCTAGGGCATGCAGGGAGAAGAGGATAAGGGAGAGATGTGGTCTACTTGGGAGGAGGGGGCCTTGATCCTCTTCATGGGCTGCAGCTGTGACAACTGAATAAGAGGACGGACATGCGTATTGGTGAGTGCTGGAGACAAAACATAGAAATATCTCTAGTTTATGGTTCCTCTCTGAGTTTGGTGTCCTTCCCATTGTGTGTTATCTGTGGATGTCCTCCAGCCCTTATCTTGCCTGGTTTGTGTTGCTTTTTTCCTTCTTCTTGTAACTGTTTTTGTGGGAGTTGTTTGTCTTCCATCAAGAATATTCGGAGCTTGGAAGCAAAGTGAAGGAATAAAAGGGGCTTCACCTGTTTTCTGTGACTGTGTTTGTTTTGTATCCCACCCTGGGTCATCACGTAGACCTTCATGATTGTTATATATAAGAATATTCAGCTGGGTCCCCCAGGTTATAAATCCAAAGGCATATTGACTGCTTTCTGGACCTTTCAGTGACTTTTAAGGTCATCAATTATAGCCAGCTTTATCCTGATTCTGTTATATCTGAGTGGGCAACATCAAAAGAAGGTGCTTAGAAATTTATGTTCAGCCCCATGATTTTTACTCTGTGGAGTTCTATAATCCACATGCAGTTTGACAAGTTTATGAAGCTGTTGCATTACATTATTGAGAGATTTAGTGTGAAAGATTATTCCTATGGTTATCATATCCAGGGGTGTCAAACTGGCAGCCCATGGGCCAGATGCATCATGCGCAGGCCATGCCCATGCCAGCTTTGTGAATGGAAAAACATCATGACCCATCACATGACAGCAATGTGATGCAGCGAGTTTGATACCCATGTCATATGCAAGGTCATCTATATTCTTCATCATAACTAGGTAAGACGGTGGAAGTATTATGTTTGACCATGTTGATGGATAGGAAGGGAGATAACAACAGAAATTCAATCCAAGCAAAGCAGAAATGCTGTTGAGGATAACAAATACACAATTATTGAATTTCTAGTTGAAGCAAGCTTGAACCATCTTTGCCATTAAATGCACAAATGTCCAAATGCTCATGAAACTCCTTTAACCAACTTAGACTGGTGCACCAAACTAGGCTTTTCTTGACCAGAGGCATCCTTGCAGCAGGAATGCATGTCCTAATAAAACTCATGATTAAATACCTACAATGGGGCTGGCATTAAACACGGGCTGAGAACATTGATTAGTGGAAAATACTTCAGCAATATTGAATAGATCTGAGTATTATGAAGTTATTATGCCAATTTTTATAATCTTCACTGGTTCCCAGTTCATTTTGGGTCCCTGATATAAATCCCTAAAGCTCTGGATGGCTTTGAACTACAAATTTTGGAAGAACATATGTTCTTATAAGTTCCTATTTGTACCCTAAGATCATCATAAATGCTCTTCTCTTCTCTGCTATGATATGATACCCAGGTCCCAGCCGTTGTAGCAGGGTGCCTGATCATTGAACTACCTTCTTTGGTGATGTACACCTGCAGCCCCTTTTGTCTTTCTATTGCCAGACACAAACTTTTTATTTCTTCAGGCAATTTGATCCATTGACCCATTGATTTAAAATGTATTTCTGCTTAGGAACTCATTTGCTATTCGTAAGACTGCAGGTTTCATTGTCTTATTATTTACCATTTGTTGTGTCATATATTCTAATTGCTGCATTTTACTAGTTGCAATGTGTGGCTGTGAAAATTGGACCATAAGAAAGGCTGAGCGCCAAAGAATTGAGGCCTTTGAACTGAGGTGCTGGAGAAGACTCCTGCGAGTCCCTTGGACTGCAAGGCGATCAAACCAATCAGTCCTGGAGGAGATCAACCCTGGCTGCTCTGAAGTCAACCCTGAAGATGAAACTCAAATACTTTGGCCACCTAATGAGAAGGAAGGACTCACTGGAGAAGAGCCTAATGCTGGGAAAGATTGAGGGCAATAGAAGAAGGGGACAATAGAGAATGCGGTGGCTGGATGGAGTCACTGAAGCAGTAGGCATGAACTTAAATGGACTCCAGGAGATGATAGAGGCAAGGAAGGCCTGGAGGAATGTTGTCCATGGGGTCACAATGGGTCGGACATGACTTCACAACTAACAACAACAACAACAATTTTGCTAGGTATTTTAATATGTGTATAATTTTGTTTCATCATTTTAGCCTATTGTACAGGTAAAAGGTGAAGTTTTCCCCTGGTAGTCATGTCTTGAGTCTAGTGGTCCCATCTCTATTTCTAAGCCAAGGGAGCCAGAGTTCTCTGAAGATGCTTCCATGGTCATGTGGCCAGCATGACTATACGCCATAGTGCACAGAACATTGTTACCCTCCCATTGAAGTACCTATTTATCTACTTGTATTTGCATGCTTTTGAATTGCTAGGTTGACAACTCCTGGAGCAGGAATAGGAGCTGACCTTCTCATGCAATAATTGGATCTTCAACAGCCAAACTTCTGGTCAAGAACCCAGCATTTTATCCACTATGCCACCTTCCTCACTTAATGCCTTCTTTGGGAACCCCATCTGAAGCTATAACCGTTCTGAAAAAGTAATTTTACAACTGGTCCCTGCACTGAGGTCACACAATCAAGATTCAAGTACTTTGTGGCCTGGGTCATTTACAACCATTGCTGTGTCCCTTGGTCATGTGATTGCCATCTGTACATTTCGCAGCTGGCTTCCAATGACCAAAGTCAATAGAGAAGCTGACAAAATTGACAGTCGTGTGATATTTCAATGACTGTCACTTAGTGACTGAGCTTCCCTCAATTCTGGTCATTAAGTGAGGGCTACCTCTATTGCATTGTTATCCATCACATTCGTTTCCACTTTACTGTAAAATGATAGCAAGCAGAGGAATATCTGGAGGCTTAAGTTCAGAAAAGTCAAGATGGCAACTGTAATCAAATGATCATGGTCCCATCCCTTTTCCATCTGCCTTAACATGACCTAAAATTTTAGTTGCAGCTGCCATCTTGATTTTATTTATCCTTGCAGTCACCCATGACAGAAAGGAATATCAAATTAATTGTTTTCAAGGTTGCCGCTATTATAAGAGTAGAATAAAACTGTATTCCTTTATGTTACCACCTACTTAAGATACTGGAAGATTTTCTTGAGATTTAAATAAAGTATTCCCACATAGGCCTTCCCAATATCATCTATTTAAGTAAGAACAGCTGATCTTGTTCCAGCTTAATGAAAACCACAGATATAGATAGAGTGCCCGATGTGAGAAATAATTCAAGCTTTCATTTAAATGTGAGAGCTTATTGGGTTATCTTCAGCAAGGTGTAGCTGGAAAAACAGAAGTTAAGAGAAACCAATTGGAGGGAGCCATCCGTCTTTTAAAGAGAAAGGGCTGCTTCAACCCTGTACAGCTTATTATTATGCAGAGCACAGTGCTACCTCACACGTAGTGCTTGCAACATTTAGAGCTCTCCATTCTGTCCATTATAGGAAATGTAAATGCAAATGAGATATAGGTATTCAATGAAGATTAAAAGTCTGAATTGCAGTTGTCCAACTGATTTAGGAACTTGGAGCTATAAAGCAATCTGTAGTTTATCGAACAAAAGGAAAATTAAGCAATACCACCAAGTGAAGATCAAACAAGCCATGTTATGGCTTTAACACAATGTGTGAGATAGGGCATTACAAAGCCAGCATCAAACTTAATTAAAGATAAAATTAAAAAATATTTAAAGATTTTCCAACTGACTTTTTTTTAATCTAAAGGACAATTACTTGTAAATCTTCCTATATATGCTTACTGAGGCTTTGCTAGTTGGAAAAAACTTTTCTGATGAATGAATATGTGGGTATAGGTATACTGTATGTGGGATATATACCTATACTGTATATGGTATATACAGTGTGTGTGTGTGTGAGAGTGAGTGTGTGTATACACACATATACATACATACATACATACATACATACATACATACATACATACATAGAAAGAGAGAAAGAGAGCCACTTGAATTTTATTCAGAAGATACCACAAATAATAAAATCAATTTGTCAGATTAATTTTTCTTGAACAAGTTCATCATACTCCAGAGCTGTGAGCCAATCAATAAGAGCTGTTTTTCCCCTGCTCTGCAGCTAACTTCTACAGCAACTGCTAGAATTTCATACTGACAGGCAATAGGATGCTTTGAAGGCTGAATTGATCTGTTAGCCTGTAGTGCTAGAAGGCAACACTGCAACAATAAAGATATATCCCCAATAGACCTCAGGCTGGAAATCAAACAGAAGGTAAGCTGCTATATTATGCATTTGACCCTGAAGGTAATTCAAGAGGGCACAGCTTTTCCTGGAAGTCATAAAGGAATGCTTCTCAGATAAATGACTGTTTATTTGAAAGAGATTATGCTTGAAGAGAAAAACATTGGGTATCTGAAAAGCCAGAAATGGATAAAGTAATAACGGATAAGGTGATGTTTTATTCTTGACCTTGACTAAGCATTTTGAAATTAAAACCACAATATCTTGGAGGATGGATGGATGATAGGTAGAATAATTTGTGCAGTAATCATTCATGAAACTGTCTTTACAGATTGATTTGTTCATTATGTTATTTTTCAGGATGCACATCAGAGTTAAAAGCAAGCTTAAAAACTACATCGTTCAATAAAATAAAATAAGTATATAGACAGAAATGGGGCAGAAATTTTCCTACTCATCAGGGTGTTACTATAATTTAGATAAGTGCCAGTCCTGTATAAAGTACACATTTCACTTCTAGAAAAGTTTTTCTCCTCTTTTGCTACTTAGGTACCCATTGCCATTTCTGAAGACTAGCATTTTAAATTAAATTAAAAAGCAAAAGTCAACAATATCAGACAAAAGACTGTATGTAAAATTAAACTTATGTCAACACTGTGACTTGGAGTAACTGTGGCCATGACTACGATTACTCCAGAGACATAAGCAGGGGTCTCAAACCAGTGTCACATGCAGGCCATGCCCACCCCCAGCTCTGCGAAGAAAAAAACCATCGTGATGCATCATGTGACGGCAATGCAACTTGGTGAGTTTAATACCCATGCATAAGGACAAAAGCCCACATTAGCTCTACAGCAGGAAAAAGCATACAGGATTGCCATTTGTGATGGAACCAGAGTGTAAAAATGGTTGCCAGCATGGTCCAAAGATGGGAAAATAAGGCAGGGCAGATAAGCCCTTGGATTGAGGTTCCAACCTGGAATAAAGTAAGCAAGCTGCTTAGCTGAGCAACTTTTTACATCTTGCTAGTTTTGTTGTGGTTCGCCAGCAGCCTGTGCAGATAGCAGCGGAATCGGACAGTGGGGAAGAACGGGGATTTCCCTGACTGGGGAGGATTCAGATGAGGGTCCTGTGTCTGATGCAGAGATGGGGCCAAGGCCATCTGGGAGTTGTGTGCTGACTCCGGAGCTTCCAGAGTCTGGCAGCAGTGAGGCAGAGGAACAAGGGGAGCCCATTCCTAGTGCACATGTGTGCAGAACTGCTAGAAGGCAAGAGCAGCTAAGACAAAAGGGAAGACTCAGGAGTAAGGCTTTGAGATGATTGCCCCTCCCCTAAGGTATAAAGGAAATACAAAGGTAGAGAAACCTTTGCAGGAAGCAAAGTCATTCACTCTGTTTGGATTAAACCTTGAAGCTCTGTGTGGACTTTGTACTTCAGTTGGTTTTTTACAATTAATTTGGCACTTTACTTGTTGGCAGCAATTCAAAGGAGATAAAGGTGGGTGCTTATCTCGAGAGACTGTTTGGGACTCATTACGGGCTGGGAATGAGCATAATTCCCAGCATTGAAATAAAATGAGTTGTTTGGACTAAGCAAGTGCTTAATTACTGTCTCAGGAAGCGTTGATGAGAACAAGTTTATTGGCTTGTGTTTTTTGACCGGTAGTTTCATTTCAATGGGAAAGATTCAGCCAGACACTGATTTTCAAGTTATCATTGCTAGGCCAAGAAAACCTGGCAGGACCAACCCTCAGAGAGAAGACTTTTAGCTACAGGATCTTCTCCATACACTTCAGGGGAAAGTAATCCTTACAAGAAGCTCATGGATTAATCCAGTGGGTGGATATATGAGAATGAGGCAGATCCAAAATTCATTCTCATTCCATCCATAATGAGAATTATGGGTTCCACTTCCTACCCACTGTTGTAAAGCACAGTTTATCTGTGAGCCTGCTCCCTCCTCCTCTTTTTCTTTCTGTGATGTAGCAGCATATCTCTAAAATGGTTGTAAACCTTTGCTAAATCCCACTACTTGAACATTCCCAGAAGAGCACTTAACTGCAAAGTCTTAGCTCCATCACAAACATCTTCATAATATTGTTTTCTAAGTCACAGGTGCTAATTAAGCACAGCTGGGTCTACATCGCCACAGCTCAACTGTGACAAATATGCCAGCAAGAAATAATCAATTATCATTCATCACTAAATCCTTCTACTGATTTTTTAAAAATGGCTTTTGTTTTTGTGATTCATTCTTAGCTTCCCAAGACTTTCAGCTTCCATACAAATTTGGATTGCAAACAGGCAGACTTGCATTCTTAATGTTAAAAAATGATAGCCATAGCAACAACACTTAGACTGATATACCACTTCACAGTGCTTTACAGCTCTGTCTAAGGGGTTTACAGAGTCGGCATATTGCCCCCAACAACAATCTGGGTCCACAATTTATCGACCTCAGAAGGATGGAAGGCTGAGTCAACCTTGAACCAGTGAGATTCAAACTGCCGAACTGCTGGCAACCAGCAGTCAGCAGAAGTAGCCTGCAGTACTGCATTCTTACCACTGTGTCACCATGGCTCCCATTGAGTTGAGCTCAGTTCCTTAAGATGACAACCATAAACACTTTGGGGCAGCATATTTATCACAGCTTATTTGGCAGTCTATCCAATAGTCCTAGGACACCCAGGGGTTCTCCTTCCAGATACTAAGCAGTATATACTTTACAGGTAGTCCTCAAGTTACAACACTATGCTTAATGATCATTCAAAGTTACAACAAAAAAGTGACTTATGACCATTTTTCACACTAACGACCATTGTGGCATCCCCGTGGTCAAGTGATTTACATCTGGACCTCTACCTATGTGTCCATTTCCCAATCTTAGAGCAACACAATAGGCTTATGAAAAAAGGTCCCTTGACATGAAATATAATGCCTGCATTGCGCCAAAGATGCAATAATAAATATCACAATCTGAGAAATCACTCAGAAATAAATAAGGTTCATTGAAGTTAGCATACCTCGCTACTGTCTATGTGCTATAGCTTCCCAGATCTCATTTTGAGAAAGTTATAAAAAAAATAGGTTAGATTAAAATAAGAAAATGCTGATTACAGTCTGTGGAAGAGGAAACAATGAAGAAGTTTCTCCAGTACGATGGAGGTGATGGCTCATTGTAGACTCATAGTTCAGCCTTAATATGTTAAATATTGATCTCAAGTTCACAACTGAGCCTTTGGCCATGTGGGTCTGTTTTCCCACTGTCCATCTGGACTAATTAGAATCTAAACTTCATAAAGCCTGGAAAAAGAGTTATGGGGAAATGCCTGGCAATTATTTGGCTTTGTGCTGAGAGCAACGGCATTGAAGTGCTGTGTTTGGGCCCATTAAGCAAACACACTCTCATTTCTGAGGCTCTAAATAAAGCAGGCAACAACAATATCCACATTCCCCTGGGAAATAAATAGGATGTTGTAAACCAGTAGCTCTGGAATTAACCCAGCTGGAATTAGCAGAGGTGCCCGACTTCAACTCTCTGTGGATATATCAAAGGAAGAATGATAGGGGGTAAACACAGAGAATGGTAGATGAATATATAGATATTCCAGATAGAGGCAGAGGCCTTGTCTACTGTACATATGTTATAGCAGAGTATTTTCAATTACTCCACAGGGTGGCTGATAGTCTGGAATACTATTAGAGTACCGCAATTAACTATATAGCTTGGCTCATTTGCACTGTGCTAAAAAATTTGCAATGAGTGGTGGGGCAAACATTGCTGAATCCATATGATGGGTTGTATAACAACCTCTAGCATCTGGAGAGATGCAAGTTCATGCTCAAACTAATTGGATATGAGTATGTAGATTAAGATGGGAGCATGGTAGCAAGAGAAGGGATCAACAAGATAGCTAAATACATGAAGAGTTGTTAGAAATCCTCCCTGGCCCCCAGAAGCCATCTCTGCTTTAATTATTCTTTCTCTCCAAAGGCTGCTGGATGATACATGGAGGCAAATTCACAGATTGGCAGCTACACAATTAAATAATACAGTAAGGTGGCAGGGAAGAATGCAAAACCACTATGCCTGTTTTTTAAAACCTGCTTAGATTCACATTACCTAGTGCACACTGTCAACTTTTGAATCATCAAGAAATAAAAGACCTAGCAGCATGTTATGTACCTGTGTGAAACATTCCTCTGTGTATTGAAACTCCCTTTTTCGTTCCCTCTCAATTGTTAATACACCTGACAGACAGAACTGTTAAGTCATTCAGCTAAGAATATAAGAACATAGTCTCCCATCTCCAAGTCATATCAAATAGTGAAACAGCCTCTCTCTCTCTCTCTCTCTCTCTCTCTCTCCCTCTCCCTCCCTCCGCTCCCTCTCTCTCCCTCCCTCCCCCCCTCTCTCTCTCTGTATTCCAGAAACTTTGCCTGTTGAATGAATTATAGAACAGGAAGCAGATGGACTGTGTATATGAAACAACCACTATCTGGCATGATGTGCTGCACAATTTGGCTGCAAAGATTAAATTGAACTATTGAATGTTTAATACACTATGCATAACAAATACGGCCACCGCCACAAAACAGCATAAATTACAGAATTGGTATGCACGCTGCCTTTCCTTGGAATCAATACACTGCCACAGCTCATAAGAGTCTGTTGTTTAATGCACATAAAGTTGAGAAGAATTCTTCTATTAAAATGAGTTATCTGGGCTATTTACCAAAGGCAGTGATGTAGCCGTGGTGAAGACTACTTCATGCTGTGGAATGCAGATGATCATACTTCTTGTCCTTGTCGGCCCTATTTCACTGCTCCTATCAGTTGCTGCTACTGCAGGTCCCTTGGGTACATTAGCAGTCAGCCCAGGAAGTGTGTTTAAGTAATGGACATAATGTTCACATTTGCTAGACCAGCCTTCTCCCTAATCATGAATTATTCTTCCCCAAGGCTCAATTGGAACATTACTTTAGAAGCAGAAGATTTAATCCTTTTCAGCTGATTGGAGGGAATGATTACAGTATTATTTTCTTGTACAGGCTGTCTACAGTGAAGGTGCCTTTTTCTGTCCCCATCTTTAATAGGCAGCAATCTTTATTTCCCTGGAGGGAAATGGCAATGAATTCTAAATGGAATAAATCTTCAGGAATGCAAGGTTCTTGGGCTGTAGATCACTGCTGGTTAGTTAATTAGTTTAGCCCTCACTTGTTTCATCTCCAGAATAGAACCTCTCACAGAAAGGAAGGAGAGAGGAGGAGCTGGAGAGAAAATAAATGATCACCTTGTAAAAATAGGCCGGGCTTTCATTTCTTTGATACAAGCTCTGGAATTTTGGTTTTTATTTCAGACAATCAATACAATAGCCAGGTTGATTTGAACCACTCTGGCATTTCAGAATTATTCAATTTACAGAAAGGGGCTACATCTTTATCCACTGGAAATAGTTAAGAGAGAGAGTGCAGAAGACATTTATAGATGAATGTGATTGGAGTTGACAGATGGAGATGTATTTACACAGCGAGTCCTATATCCTCAGAGGCTTGGCAGGGTGGGACAGCTATGTTCTTTGCAAGCAAACTCTTTTGAACACCTGAACAGAGAAACACAGTTTGAGTTCTTAATTACAGTGCTGTTCCTGAACAGAAGGAAGAAACAGTGCTGTTGATAGCAATATCAAAAAAGGTGGGCATTTGTGATCTGAGATAAAGCATACAAGAGAGAAAATAATCCTGAATTTTAAGATGAAGGCATGGAAAGAAAAGCAAATTATTCTGCCAATAAAATATCTATTTCCTACACAGATTCAATTACCAGATTCTCCTGGAATATGGCTTTCTGGGGATTGTCTTTTTAAAATTCTAAATCTAAATTAGAGATGAAGAAATTAATTGAACAGCCAATGCATTTAGGAGTGGCTGCCCTATATCCAGTTTAAACTAGGCTCTGCGTCTCTACTGGCCCCATCATAAGCTGACTGGTTGAGATTTATTCCAAATCAAATTTATTCCAAGTCACGTCACTTTGGCCTTGATTACAAATATATTACACTAAAAAAAAAAAAAAAAACAAGTGCCTTGTTTAGGATGAGTTGGAAATCAGGGCCATCAGAGGCTTCTGTTTTTGAGATCATAGTGATAGGTAAGATATTTCACCAAAAAAAAAAACACTTTCTCCACAAGTATGTGCTGTAGAATAGTAATTATTTATTTGGTTGACAGAGTGAACCATACCAAGGGGAGATTGTGGAGAAGATTTGCAGAGCATAACATACATTTGTTCTTTCGTTCTCATTTCTCAGCATTAAAGTTCACTTCAAGTGACTGTTTTAAACGTTCATTTCACTCTAAAAGGATTGCACAGCTGGAGAAGGCCTAGGGGAATAAGGAAGCCACTAAAAGGATTGTTCATCTTTGCTTTAGAACAATGTTTTTTAACTTGGCAACTTGGCCAAGTTTGAAAAACACTGATTTAGAAGAAAGTCTGAGATGTTGAACATTTTTAATTTAAAATGCATCAAAAAACAAAAACAAGGGCTGAATTGTTGTGCCTCCCATTGGTTATCATTGCCAATTCATTTTTCTTTTTTAGATTTGTACTGAACTGGATTGTCAGACTGGTTTTTTTTAAAGTATATAACAAAAAAAGTATATTTTGACAAAATGAGACAATATTACAGTTATGGTTATCTGCTCTGTGAAAAAAGGTCTGCTGAAATTCAGACGCATGGATCCATTTTAAAATTTGTTTAAAATGTTCGATTTACCATCTCCCCATACTTGCTGATTCCCTCTGCTGTTTGACAGGTGATTTTTCCAGAGAATTCAGGTATCCTTGATAGAAAAATAGTAAAAAAAAAGCCTTTGGAATAGCTTTCCTCCCAACATTGTAAGTGCTCCATCAAAAACAGGTTTTCCAAAATAGACTGGATAGTAATTTGACTGAGATGGTATAGGGCAGAGGTCTCCAAACTTGGCAACTTTAAGACTTGTGGACTTCAACTCCCAGAATTCTTCAGCCAGCATAGCTTGGCAACATAGCTGGCTAGAAATTCTGGGAGTTGAGGTCCACAAGTCTTAAAGTTGCCAAGTTGCTAAGTTTGGGAACAAGTCTTAAAGTTGCCAAAGTTGCCAAGTTTGGGGACCCTGGTATAGGGCATCCTACCTTGAGCAGAGGATTAGACTAGAAGATCTCTGAGGTCCTTTCCAGCCCTATATGGGATATAAATATAATATAATATAAATTGTATGTTCTATGTGGTGTTCTAAGAGTTATGAGGATGGGGCTGGGCCAAAGGTCTATCTTTGCTGCTCTAAAATTGGCATGACATAGAGAAGCTATCTTACTTACAGAAACTATGGCAACAAAGTTTCAAACTGACAATTTCTGGTTTAGAAAACCACGACTAGGATTAGTGAGGTATAAACTAGATTGGTTAAAGGGAAGGGAGGAAGGAAAATTAGTTAAGGAAAGGTCAGACAGTTAGTAAATGATAGGTGACTTAGAAAGGAAAGAACAGAATTAGAAGAATTCAAAGAATTAGAAAGAACTGAAAGTTGGGACTTGGATTTTGTGGCAAGAGGAACAGATATGCCACTTTCATCTGAGGAACCTGGTTGGAAAAAGTCCTAGTGGCTGAAATGTGTTATGAAACCATAATGATACAAAAAGTCAACCTGTCTAACAGATCAAGATTTCAGGGCCAGCCTTGAACATGATATACCCATTATACAATGTCTTGCCCCAGTTTCATTCTTTATACATATATAAATATATAAAGAATGTATAGATATATGGAGAAAGCTAAGAAGAGAGAAGTATGGATACAAGTAAAATTAAAAGTGGAGAAAATCTGTTATATTGTCAAGGCAATCCAAGTGAACTCCCCAGTCTGGTTGCCTCTGAAACAACACATAGGAAACTAGGAATAAATGTAAAGCTTGTAATTCATTTAGGGGTGAACACTGCTAGACTTTTTTGAAAGGATATGCTAGGTATGTTCCAGAAGTTAATAACAAGGCAGCTGCTACAAAAGATGTGTTAGGTTTCTTTTCCCATTTCCAAGGTTATTTTTTTTCAATATATTCCCTTAGAGCCATTTCACTCTTCTCAAACATGAGCCTCAAAATCCCCCAAAGGGATTTCTCTTGCTAGCTGTGAAGAAATGTCTTTAAATCTCTATACACAAATAAAGGTTACTGAATGGAACAACAGCTGAAACCAAAGCAAAAGGGATAATGCTGAGAATGAAATATAGGTGGCTTCAAAGGGATGAAGAAAGATTCTACTATCATTGTTCTGTTCTTCTGTCAGTCCTATCCCAGCTGAAAGCAATATCATTTCATTAGGCATTGTTCTAACATCAGATAGATTCTAAAGCATGATATATCCTTGTTTATTTTTATATTTCTCTACAGAAGGAAAAATATAAGATGAGTTACTGTTGGATCAGACCAAAGATACTTGTGGTCTATTATTCGCTTCTCTTTCAAATGCCTCTAGGAAAGCATGACCTGAGGATAATATCTACTTGTCTTTTTGAATGTGATTTTTAAAGAAGTTCTAAATATGATACAGGTGAAAGGAAGAAACTTTTGAATATTTTGCCCTTTGCTGATTTGTATAGTCCTCTGTGAAGCAATTCTGACTAT
Organism: Notechis scutatus; assembly: GCF_049901735.1. Taxonomy (NCBI): domain Eukaryota; kingdom Metazoa; phylum Chordata; class Lepidosauria; order Squamata; family Elapidae; genus Notechis; species Notechis scutatus. The sequence goes on from NC_142010.1 coordinate 204,401,717, forward strand.
CAAAATTTACCTCATGAAATTATCTTGCCAGTCTACCTGGGATACTAGCCATCTACTGCCAGGACATATTGAACAAACATGCCAACATAATTTTTTCTCAGTATACTTGTTATGCAGCAACAGTAGTGAATGTTTTCTTTTCCAGTGCTTGATCAAATGCATTTGGCCATCTTCATGCAAATTTAATTACTGTAGATAAAGCTCAAAATAGAAATCAAGAATTTACTTTTATTGCAGACATTTTCACAAACCCAAATTGCACATGTATGTATGTATACTTACAACCTATCAGCTGGCAAATAGATCTGTCTATCCAACCAATCAAATACATCCTTCTTGTTTAAAATCAGATGCTTTTTATGTAAAGCATAAGCTTTTATGAAATGAAGCCCTCCTATGTTGTAATAAAGTGTGTTAGTCACAGAAGGTGCCACCAGATTGTTTCTGATTTAGGGCTATTATAAACTTATTCTGCTCACTTCCTGCAATGCCTTTTTGTTTATGTAGTCTTGATGTCCTGATAGAAGAAGATTCTGAGGCAGGGGGGATCCCACAACCCAATACCAATCCATTCCACATTATTTTTGGAATTATTTTAGCAGTGTTCTATGGTGCATAGCCAAGTGATATTACTCTTGAGCAATCATGCATGGAATTAGGCTGCACATGAGTATGCCTGACAATTTTATCGAACTATGGAGAAAAGGAACTTTTGTCATTGAATAAATAATGCTGGAAAGAGACCAGGAAACAGATCTGCAAAGCTGAGATGTAACAAAACTGTTACATAGATCCAAGATGTGGTGTAGGAATACATGATCTCAGGAGACTATGTCCATGAAGACATTGTGTATTTTTATCTTGAAAATAAATCATTTCTTTATCCATTTGATTTATATTTATGTATCATTTGGGAGGGGAGGAGAAGACATTAATGTATGTATTGTTACTTCCTCTTCTTTTTCCTGCAACAATAATCCTGTGGTGAGGTTACTTGGGTTGAAAAATAATGACTGGCTCAGTCACCCAATGACCTTCCATGGGTAAGGATGAACAACACTCTCAACCTTTTTGTTACTAGCCCCTTAATCCCTAATGTGGATTAATCTCTGATGGCCATCAGAGACATATGACTGACATCTTTAAAATATTGGAGGGAGTGGAGGAAAATTGCTTTTGGTTTCTCGGGGGTGGGATCTGAATTAATGATTTCCAGTGCACAAGAATAAGAATTTTGATTAAACCAAGATTATGAAGAGCTTGGTGATATTAATTTCTTGATAGCGACACAGGTGGCTTCAGAAATAGTCCTGTGCAGAAAACCTCCTTCAATTTGATAAAAATTGACAAAAATTCTTGATAACTGCAGTATGGGACCCTTGTCCTTATATTATAATGTAGCCAAAAGTTATGGTTTTCATTCTGTTCTCTGTCATGAAGTCTGTGGTTTCCATTAAATCTCAAGGGATTTTTTTTCTTCTGTTGCTGGCAATGGTGTTGTACTGAGCAATTGCAGAGACTGCCGTATGGGTTTTCTATCCTTAAACATGAAAAGTGTGCCCATGGACATTTGAAGATGCAAAAATAGTTTTCAATCCCTGCTAAGTTGTTTTACATGTCATAGGAAATTTCATAACTAAGAAAAGCCATAAAGAAGATGTAGCACACCAGAATTTGAATAGCATCATTAGATGTACATTCATTCAACTCTTTCTCAGCAGTTGTACAGAGTAAGAGAAATACACATTGGAGGCAGTTGGCAGAAAGATAAATGGACAATGTAAAAGCAGAGATAAATTAGATTTTTAAAAGCCCATTTGTGCATCTTTAATGTCACAACTGTGGAATGCATACCTTCTCTGCTGGCCCTTCCCCTCATCTATATATGTTAGAATTATGATGTTCAAGAATTTAATTAGAATTTCAGATGAAAGAACAAGGAAAGGAAAGGAAGAAGGGAAGTTACACAATGCATTATAGCCAAGGTGTTTAGGAAAAGTGAAAAGCTGTAAATTTTAAAACAATTTCATTGGTGTCTAAATAGACACTGTGTTAATTGTGTTAATGCAATTAACATACACATTTTTAATTATGTGTCTAGAAAGCACAGGTCTAAGTAGCCCTGGGAAGAAGTAGTCAGAATTCAGTATCAATAAAGCTTCTTTCAGTGTGGTCTATATTTTGAAGGAAACATTGTGCCAATGAAAGCTTAGCATCAATCAATGGTTCTTTCAAAAACCAAGTAGCAAATCTGAGATCACTGTTTTTATTTAGGACCATGGCAAAAAAAAAAAAGTCTCCTATTACCTTCTCCATAATCCCAATGTTGTCGTCCATTTACTATTTCACTAAAGGTACAACACCATAATCACAGCTTCCTTTTTCTCAATTAAAACTCGGAATAAACTTCAGCGGACCCTGAGATTTTCTTTTAACTAAGCACATTTATTATTGCACAATAAAGCCATGCTTGAGTAAACATTCATACTGCTGGAAAACATGAAATTTTCTTGATTGATGGAATATAAGGAAGATGTGCTCCCAAATATAAGAAACATAAATTATTTTGTTGATGAGGCTCTGCATTAATTTGATTTGGAGAACTCTCAAACAAACTTTTACATATCATCAGAAGGTTAAAAAAATAGAATGGGAAATTAATTTTGCATTTACATTTACATAAATTTCTTTAAGTAATATTTCAAAATCGAATGGTATAACATGAAATATTACATAAAATAAATATATTTAATAAAATTTATTAAAGTTTACAAATGCAAAGATAAGAAAAAAATTATAAAGAAAAATATAAAAAAGAAAGAAAAGAAAAAAGAAACCAGAAAATAAATATATACATACATATATACATACACATATACACTCCCCCCATTTCCCACAGACAAGTATAAGAAATGTGGCTAGCCAAACATCTTCTCTGGTACTTGAACTAAAAAAAAAAATCTCCTTCCCATATCTCATCCCTTATCAATAGCCAAATTATTTAAAAAAAAAAAACACTTTGTTTGGTTCTGATCAGCAAAAGTCTATTAAGAACTACCCTAAATATACACAATACAGAAGCCTGATGATGGCAGATGAGATTCTGCTGAAACGTTGCTACAACTTTAAAAGAACTACAATGACGTGGGAAAATACCCGAACCAAGCCGAACACCATACATGTAAGTACCCGCGAAAATTTAAGAAAACATATATATATATATGGATCTTTGGTTATTTGGGTTTTCTCCCACATAAAATTGGAAGTACCCTTGTAGGATACTTCCAATTTTATGCGGGAGAAAACCCAAATAACCAAAGATCCACATACAAATACCCACGAAAACCTCAGAAAACATATATATATATGTAGACGAATACAATACAGAAGCCTGATGGTGGCAGATGAGATTCTGCCGAAACGTTGCTACAACTTTAAAAGCACAACTACAATGACGTGGGAAAATACCTGAACAAAGCTGAATACCATACATGTAAGTACCTGCGAAAACTTAAGAAGGAATATATATCAATTTTATAAGCCAAACTTCTCCTTTACTCTAAGAGATAGAATAGAAGAAAGGTCTCTTCACATATAAACAAATCTTCAAAGCCTTCTCATACAATCCTGATCAAAAAGAATTTCCATTAACAGCTACCAGAAATCATAACAGATAAATTTTTACCCTTAACAAACTTTATAAATCTTTTTTTTTAAAAAAAAAACTTGATTCCTAGTCCCATCTAGTTGTGTCCCACAAGTTGATTTCTTATCAGTTTCTTTGTCTCCTTCCTGGAACAGCTTGAGCAGTTTTCTCTTTGTCTCTCTGCAGAGGGTTTCTCTGACAAGATTAGTAGCTTCAGTCAATATCCTAGAAGCAAATTGTGAAAAGGGGATAATCCTTCAACTCAAATAAAGCTTTGGCCATGTTCAACTTGTAAATCCACGTGACAGGATTCACCTGATAAAAATATTCCCCAACCTACAACCTATGGGATAGAATTATGGAGTCTCCACTTTTCTCTTCTTAGAAGCCCTCTGAGCTTACATCTTATCATTGTATTCCTCTTTGGACTAGTCACTAGTGAGATATTGCTTTCTACGGCTTCACCTATCATCCAGGGGATACCATGGATACTTGTATTATATGAGAGATTTAGGACTCTCATAACCCATGTTACTTTTCTGGTTATTAATATGTCAAAATGAAAAAAGTAAAATAATTTATATAAGGCAACCATCTGGATATGCCAGATAGTAGATGTAGAGCAATGGTGGGATTAAGCCTTTCTTCCTCCCTGTGGGAAATAAAAAGGTCCCGTCTCACAAGAGACAAAAAGGTCCAGTCTCACAAGAGGTAAAGAAAATGAAATTTCATTATAAAAAAAGAAAAATGTATGAAAGTCCTTTTATCTTAATGAAAATGCTTTGCATTAAAATGCAAATATTCAACATTGGAAAAAAAGATAAATTAAATATTTTTTCAGCTTATAGGCAGAAAAAAACCTGATACTTTAGATAGAAGAAAATAAGTAACTGAAAGAAAATTGTGTGCTACATAAAAACCACAAGATGGTGCTGATCAACTGCAAAGTGATATTTTTTTTATACAGTTTCAGAAGTGATACTAAGGGAAGAGAATTTGAAATATTGCTAAAGATTACAAAATATTTCTAAGAAAAATGCTAAATTAATAAACACACCTGAGACTGGATGAAAAAATTGACAGTTATTCTCAATTTTAACTTGATTAGAATGTGGCATCTTTGCACAATCTGCATTTTGAATCAATTTCAGTTCTGGCCTTGACTGCAATAGTTTAAGTAGTTTGTTCCTGAGCAGCCAAAACCAAGCCTTCAGTTTCTTTGTTCAATGTTTCAGTGTAAGTTATTGCCAGGTTTTATCTTTGTCCACTCTCCATTGATCTTTTGTAGAAAGATTGTCTTTTGTAGATCATGTAATGCTTTTCCTTAACAGACTTGCCAGTTCACATTGTATTATGTTATTTCAATATTCATGTTTTGTTTCCTGTATATTCAGTAAGTTCCAATTTTTAATTTGAACCAATGCTTGTTCTTGGCTATCTTTTACATAAACATCCAATGCATCATTTTCTTCTTTGATAGTTTGTTTAACTTGAAGTAAATCTCTGCCTCCATTTCTATAGGAGAATTTATAATCTACCAATATCACTATGGGGATATAATGTATAATGAAAAGTCATCAGTTTTTTTGTTTTTCAATCCAAACTTTCCAGTTTAGTTTGACTCCAGATAATAATTCTAATGGTGTCTTGGAACGGACAAATGTTGTTGTTTGATGCTGTTAAAGATATAGTTGCAGGATATAACATGTTCCAAGTAAGGGTTCCTTTTGCAATTGACTGTTGGTGATTTTGTCAATGTTTCATATGCTTAAGTCAGCTAAATAACATTTCTTCCAATATATATGCAACTGCTAGTCCTGGTTGCTCAATCAATAGTTCTGAGTCCTGTAAACTATTTGTTACCAGTTATCCAATACCTAGAGTGGTCTTTGTTAACCCAGGTGATGACTGATGCAGTATGGACATCTATAAATTGTATCTCACCATATTATTTAGAATAGAATAGAATAGAATAGAATAGAATAGAATAGAATAGAATAGAATAGAATAGAATAGAATAGAATAGAATAATCTGGAAGGGACCTTGGAGGTCTTAACAGATAACAGATAATCAGAGTTGGAAGGGACCTTGGAGGTCATCTAGTCCAACCCCCCACCCAAGCAGGAGACCCTACACCATTTCTGACAAATGGCAGTCCAATCTCTTCTTGAAAGTCTCAAGTGATGATGCTCTCACTTATGAGGGCAAGCTATTTCATTGGTTGATTGTTCTCACTGTCAGAAAATTTCTACTTATTTCCAGGTTAAATCTCTCCTTGTTCAGTTTCCATTAATTCTAATATTGGAACACTGCTATCATGTCTCCTCTGGTCCTTCTCTTCACTAGACTAGCCATGCCCAGTTCCTGTAACCGTTCTTCATATGTTTTAGTCTCCAGTCTCCTAATCATCCTGGTTACTGTTCTCTCTACTTTTTCTAGAGTCTCAACATCTTTTTTATAGTGTAGTGACCAAAACTGGATGCAGTATTCTAGGTGTGGTCTTACTAAGGCTTTATAGAGTGATATTAGTAGCTCATTGATCTTGATTGTATCCCTCTGTTAATGCAATTTAGGATTGTATTAGCCTTTTTGGCTGTTACTCCAGCTCCCTGATCAAGCAGGAGAACCTACACCAATTTAGATAAGTGACTGTCTAGACTCTTCTTAAAAACATCCACTTGTCATACCCCAGAATATAACTTTTATATATTGTTGTTGCTATCTCGCCCCATCTTGGGGCTGGAGAGACAAACACCAATTATATTGTTGAAGCTGACCCAACCTATTTACCCATCAGCCCACATTCTCAAAACAAGTGCATGGTGGGAAGCCAGACTCCATTTCCTTTAGCAAAGGCAGAAGCACAAAGAAGAATCCATCTTAATGTGTGGCACGTGGTCATTCAAGGACAAATCCATATCCCACACACAGAGCATCGCTGATGAGATTTAGATTACTTGTATTTATTAATTATTGTGTTCAGCAGTAACTCAATACTGCCTAGTTTGTATTTGGTTCTCATTGTATGTATTTCTATTTTCCCCAGTTTCACCGTATCCTGTTCTTTCAATAAAGCATTCAGATCTACGCACACATTTTATTGGAGAATAAGTGGGTTTAGCTGCATGTTGAGCAAGTAGTGGGGACAGAACACCAGTGATGCCCATGATCTGGAGGCAAGCTGTTCCACTGGTTAATTGTCCTCACTGTTAGGAAGTTTATCCTTAATTCTAGGTTCCTTCTCTCTTTGGTTAGTTTCCAACCATGGTTTCTTGTCCTGCCCTCTGGTGCTTTGGAGAATAATTTGACCCCCTGTTTTTTGTGGCAGCCCCTTAAATACTGTAATACTGCTATCATGTCACCCCTCATTCTTCTTTTCTTCAGACGAGCCTAATTCTGTAGCTGTTCTTCATATGTTTTACTCTCTAGGTCTTTGATCTTAGTTGTTCTTCTATCAATTTTTTTCCAAAGTCTCAACATCTCTTTTGTAGTATGGTGACCAAAATTGATTGCAGCATTCCAGGTATGATCTTACTAGGGTTTTATAAAGTGGTACTAGTATTTCACATGATCTTGATTCTATGCATCTGTTTATACAACCCAGGAGTGTATCCAGCTTTTCTGACTGCTGCTGCACACTGCTGGCTCGTATTCAAGTGATCAGCCACTAGGATTCCAAGGTCCCTCTCACAGTTACTGTTTTTGAGCCAAGTCTCACCTAATCTGTACTTATGCCTTTGATTTTTCCTACCTAAATGTAAAACTTTGCTTTTCTCCACATTGAAATTCATTTTGTTGGACAGGGCCCATTGTTCAAGTTTGTCAAGATCTTTTTGGATCCTGAGCTTATCTTCTGGGGTGTGGGCAATTCCTGACATTTTAATGTCATCTGTAAATTTGATGAGTTCCTCTTCTATTCTTCATCTAAGACATTTATGAACATATTGAAGAGTAATGTAATTTAGTAATTTATGTGAGAGATACTCTTCATCAGCCTCCTCTGATGAGGCCAATCCAATACAGTTGAACCTCTGATATAGCTATCATCCTCCTTGGAGCAAGCAAGCCCCATTATCATGTCAAGGTAGTGTTTTCTTGGGAGATTATTATTATTTTGTAGTTTATTCACATTTTCTCTGATTGTCTGAACACCTTGTTTTCAGTCATATATAAATTACCTTTTCTTAAAGATCTGTGACAATGTTAATAGCCCTATGACTGAATTACTCTAGTACTGTTTTGAGACAGTGTACATGTAAAAAATTATAGTGAATGCTAAGCTGTTGCATTCTTAAATGTGCTAAGTAGAAAAACAAGCCAATGAGCTGTTTCTCAGTAAGTTAAACATAGCAAGCAAAATTATTCTGTTTTGTTTTGGGTACTTAGCACAAATCCCTTAATAATGTGTTTGAGTGCTAAAATCATTAATACATGCACAATTCCCCTAGATGGGCTTGATTAAGTCATATGTGTATCTTCTAATTTAAAAAAAAATGACATTAGGCAAATGAGTGGCATTTCTAAGAAGAAAATTCACGGATGACTCTCCTTTTCCCATCTCAGCTTAGTCATTTGCAAAGCTTCCCTTTCCATCACAAAACATATGGGTGAATATAACTGCCAAAGGGCAGATATAGTATTTCTGCAAAGCCTCACATTCTGTGCCTCCTTAAAAATATTTCAGTACTCATTTGCTAATTTGCAGCTTCGTTGCTAATCAGGTGATTGGTTGCCTGAGTAATCCAGACAGAATGTGAAGGGCAGCTGGTGCTCTTATATAAGTACATAGACACAGGGAAATGGAGCTAACATAAATCAACTTCTAGAGAGCTCAAAACAAAGTCTTAGAATGAGCATCTTTTTTTATCCCAGCTTTCTTTCTCTGCCTTTGTTAAGATAACATGGTACAATTTGGGAGTCAAATCCAAACTGTTTACTTTATGTTCCTGGAGACTGCACTTGTTTTCATTAAGAGCAGCTTTGGACACAACACAGATGCCATCAAATAGAACAGGAAGTACAGTACATCACACTTCCTGTCTCCATTGTTTTTCTCTCTAATCCCAAACATAACATTTAGGATTCTTACATTAAGGGCGATCTAAGGATTATAGATACCAGCCACAGGGACAACTTGTGGATTTCTTCTTCCAAGCAATTGATTTATAATAATAAGATAAAGTCATAAGATGGAAATGTGAGGCACTTAACTTGAATACTCTGCATTATCCACATAATTACTATATCAGCAGAAGCTATCTGAATCAATTGCCAGACATCCTACAGATTATGATGAAATAACCCTGTTTGCAATATTAATTATTAACTAGGTTTTGGCTGTAAAAGAAGAAGAAAGCAAAGCAAAGCAGCCTTGTACTCCAGAACATGGATGGCATAATTCAATGCAAAGCCAATTGCGATTTCCGAAGAGGAATTTAATGAAGGCAAGGATAGGCCATTTCTCAGGCAAAAATCTGGAATTTATTTGAAAGTGACAAAACGGCACAGCTGGAGATGTGAATGAGAGTATGGTGCAAGGTAACAAAGAGATGGTCGCTCAGCGCCCAGAAAAAGAGTGAAGAAGTTGGAGACCAAGCAGTCACAATTAGGTATTAAGATTTTGGGAAGCATGTTAAAAGGAGGGACAGAATAGACTTGTATCTATTCAAGGGTATGCAAGAACAATACTTATGCAAATCATCTTCTAGATCAACAGTCAGGTACAAATTAAGCAATTTGATTTCCTAAGTAGAAATCATTTTCTATATGTTTCTAGTAACATCTATTATTATCACTACTATCCCTCAGTATAAATGAGGCAGTATCCATCACAGGATATTCTTTTTTTAAAAAAAGACTAATGCCTGCCCTGCAAACTGCTAAGCAGATGAAGCAGGAGCCCATTTTTCTGCTGAAAGACACACTTGAGTTTAATTGGAGTGGTTAACAAGCAGTTGAAGTCAAAACTAGAGATTATTAACATCTGCTTTACACTGTTTGGCTGAGCTAGAATTTGGCTTGTTTGTGAAGTTTGTTGAAAGTAGAGAAGATATAGACGGAGAAGTCTGCATTCCTGGATCTGAACTCTGACTCGCTTCTTTATAAGAGGTTTGACTCAACTCCCCTTGGGCTTCCAAGCTTGTCTGAAGGTGATTATGAGGCTGGTCTCCCCATTCCACCCTAACCAACACCACTCCTGCTTTCGCTCCCAGATCATTGCAAGCAGGCAAGCAGCTTCCTGTAAGCGTGAAAGATCATTACCTCAGTAGCTTGGCTCAAGGCACCCAATCTCTCTTGACTTCAAAGAGATTGTGATAATATTTACTTCGTAATGCCTCACAGATAAACAGGCTGATTAGCGGGGGTGGGAATGCTAACTATTATCCCTGTGGCAAGAGATAAGGGGCCTGGTTTTGGGTTTCTTTGAACTAATGTTCTATCATTGCTTAGGGATCATTCTTGCTGTCCAGCCAACTTGTTTGTTGGGAACTTTTTTCTCCTTAATTGTGAACCTGAAAAGCAAGAAGTGTCAAGCCAGGGAAGAAAGCCACACTTTTCAAGCTGCTTAACTTGAAGTAGTTTCACTGAAGTGGTTTGAGGTTGCTGCACAACCCAACATTAAAACGGAGGGAGGGACACAGCCAAATAAAATTGCCATCATGAAAAGTATGGCTGGGAAAGGAAAGGGCCCAAACCAGACCATCTTCTCTCTCCATTTATAGCACAGATCTTGACTAATGCAAAATCAAAGAAGAGCACCTATTTGTAAATACATCTTCGTGTAAATTGCAGCAGGAACATTTCCTAAATATGTTATTAAATACTGGCTGCTCCAGAAGAAAAAGAACTGAAAAGTAGCTTTTAAAACAAATCAAATAACTGATTAGAGAAAAGAAACAATATAATATTATGACAAAAGATTTAATCTCAATCTCAGGCTAAGGAGAAAATTCCAGCCAATAATTATAATGAACTTTATATAGATATAATGTAACCCACATTCTTATCTTATGGTTAAGAATAATACAAAACAAAAAACAAAACAGATGGAGAATAAATTTAAACAGATAATTAGAGAACTGTATTCACATCTTGAAGAATTCAGTATGATCTCCTGAGACCATAAAATGCTGATAGAAGTGAAGCTTTCTTTTTGTTGTTTTCTTGTTGTTTGTTTCTGGAATTGTAGAGTTGGAACAATTTTGTAGTCCATAAAGAGTAAGACTCTTTATATCATCTCAGACAAACAGCTTTCTAATCTTTTCTTGAAAACCTCCAGGCATAGAACATCCATAACTCCAAGAAGTTCTACAGTAGAACCTCTTGGTCAAGAAATTCTTCATTATTTTGAGTTGGGATTTCCTTCTGTAAATTTCCCAGCCATTGGTTCTAGTCCTACTTTTGGGACAAGAATACATCCGTACCTTCTTCCCTATGATATCTTTCAAGAATTGCAAGACTGCTATCTCTTCTTCCCTTATACTTCTCTTCTTAGGGTGAGCATACTTTGTTCATTTCATCAATCAGCATTGAATTTAGTATCCAAATCCCTTACCCTCTTTGTCACTTTTCTCAGCTTCCTTCTTGTGTACAGAATTGAATGCAGTCTGATCAATAAAAACATAGAGCAAAACTATCACTTCCCATGCTGTTGATACTGTACCTTTGTTGATGCTGCCCAAGGCTGCATTCACACTTTTGGCAGTTGCAGCACACTACTGGCTCAAGTTAAATTTGTGGTTTACCAGAACACTCAGATCTTCCTCAGAAGTATTATTATCAAGCTAGTTACCACCTATTTTGTACTTGAATGTCAGTTGTTGTTTTTTCTAAGTTTAAGTACCTTACCTAACTCACCACTGAACTACTTGTTGGATAGGATCCAATCTCAAGATCCTTTTAAAACTTGAACCTGCAATTTCTCTACCCAGCAAATTTGATGAGGAGCCCTTATTCTTGTCATCTACCTCATTTATGAACATATTGAAAGGCACTGAGCACAGGGCAGAACCACTGCATACCACCCTTCATGTAAACATAAACACATTATGTGAATGAATTTCACATAATGGATATGGTTGCTCAACCAATTTTGAATCCATTTGATAGTGGGATCATTCATCTCACACTGTTCCTGTCTTGTCTCAGGCAAGATTTATCTTCTCAAAATACCTGAGATAAGGAGTTAAACACTACAAAAGCTTCCATACGAAGTTTCTTTATTGGATTATATCAGGCATCTTGAAGGTATAATTCACAGTAATGTTGAGATTCATCTAATGTCCAATCTTTTCATAGTTATCTTATAGTGTGAAAAGATAGTTATCTTTATCCCATAATGATACAGCAAAGGGAAGACTCCAGCACGATACTGGGGTCCAAGCAAGAATGAACAAAGCTTCCCCCAACCCAACAAGAGGTCAATTCAGTGACCAATCAGGATTACAGATGTGACCACATAACATGAACTACATCTCCCATGAGGCATTAACTACATTTCCCTTGAGGCATTCCCTTAAGGGGACAGCTCCCAATTCCCAACTAACTATATACTGTTTAAACAGCACAGTTCCATTTCATCATGGAGGAGGTTGCAGTCAATGTTATCTAACCCTTTACTGAAGTATCAATACACACATCTTTTGACCTACTAATCTAAGCACTGTGTTTAAAAAAGTGCCAGATTTCCTGGCCAAGTCTTAAAAATAAATTCCAAAAATTACTAAACTCATTTTCTAGGCTAGAACTTACAAAAGTTTCGCAGATATTTAAGTCTGAGAAAACATCTTTATCATAAATAAGAATATAATCAAACAAGATAGTTGATATTCACTTCCAGTGTGAAATTCTAAGTGTCTTTTATAACTGTGGCTTTTCAAACCCACATTTTTTTCCTGTCCTTTCATGAGTTAATGAGAACTTTGATGGCCTTGAAGATGAGTTGAATGATTGCAAAATTATTCACTCTGGCCTGAGAACCTCAGACTCCTTATTGACTTCTCAAAGATGGTGGAAAGTTGAATTGTGACATGTCAGATTCAGAAGTTTAAATTGTTTTGTATATATATTATATGATTATTACCTAATCCAAAGTATTAGACTGTACAAGATTCTATCAAGCAGGATTGTTATCTTGAATTTCTCCCACATTAATTACATGTCCACATGAAAACCAAAAGTTATATCTTATTTATTATATTTGATTTAATGCAGCATGACTTTAAATTAATCAAAATTGGTTCTTTGGATGAAATCAACCATATATTCTACAGAAGAAGAAATAGTCACAAAAGGGTAGGTTCTCATCCAAGGCAAACAGGAATTCCACCATATTCAGCCATTTGTTCAGAAACTGATAAAGGGCAGAAGAACCTAAGTAGCAAATGAAGCAAAATCAAGTGGACAGGCATTGGCTATATTTGAAGAAGTTCCAAAATTCCTGAAAAACTATACCAATGAAGCATGGATGACCAATCTTTTCATTCCCATGGCCACATCTGGTCCCAGTTCTTGGGATCAGGCACATTTCAAACAACTGTGTACATGTATGAAGACATATGCCTTCTTCTTCTTCATTCGAAGCAATAATTTTCTCCTTGTAATGAACACAGCTCAAGATTGCTGGTGTTTAAGCAATGGGAAACAAATGACTCGAAGCAAGAAGATTTGGAAAAAAGCAAATGCAATACTTTCCATATAAAATAACGAATGGCGGTAAGAAACAACCCTCCTGAGTAAGGTCTTTGGGAGGGAGGGAAACCTCATTCCAGCACTCCTGCTGAAACAAGAAGCCAACAGTTTTCCAATAGTCAGCTGATAACTTTTAGGTAGACATCAAGGGGGAAAAAATGGATGTCACAGTAAATGCAGCTGGAGGCCAGTTAAGCTCCATTACTGACAATGGCAAAACTGTACAAAGATCTTTTACAAGAGAAAGAACAACTAAGAGTCTGAATGAAGAAGAATGTGAGATGATACTTCACTGAAGGAGATATGGGTAGCATCTCCTCCTTTTCTCTGTCATGTACTCATCATCATCAAAAGCTGCTCATTTTCATTCATTCAAAGATGGAATTACGAAAGAGGGAAATTGCTTCATGCATAGAAGCTCTCTGCATGATTTAGAATTATGTTCTCACATAATTGTACATTCCATTAAGAATGCCACCTCTGTTTCCTTCAATCACTTTTAGATCTTGCCGATCAAAGTAGTCCGGCTAAACCTGCTTGATTGGGGTTTCAGATCACATAGGCAAACCTACTTGCATTCATATAAGTGAGAATACAACTTTGGCAGTTGGAGAGAATAAAGCACAGGATTGTGTGGATAGCACCATCCTCTATCTAGTTCAAGTCTCATGTACTCAAGACATGCCTGAAGAGAGCAAAAAAGACAGATATCCTTCTGGAGAGTTTTCCTCTTTTCTAGTTGGGCAGAAGTCACAAGTTCACATGCTTTCCAAGTAGCATTAGGTCAATAGGATTTTAATTATTTATATCTCACCTTTATTATTTTTACAAATAACACAAGGCAGCGAACATATCCAAGGCAACCTTTCTCCTCCTATTTTTGTGTTGTGGATTGCGCTGAGAGAGAATGACTGGCCAAGGTCACCCAACTGGCTTTCATGGCTAAGGTGGGATTTGAATTCCAGCTTTCTGGCCTGGTGCTTTAACCACTAGACCAAACTGGCTCTCTATAAAAATAACACCAGAATGAATATATATGGGCATATGAATGGAAGAAAGTTCATTTTTGCCCATGGTGGATGAGTCATAGGCTTATGATAAGCCATCCAGCATTGGATAGAATGTTTGTTGTTTAATTCTAAGAACACATGTGAGTTATTTCTGGCTAATCAAGCTTTGCTGAACACTCTGTCACAGTTCATGCGATTTTAATTATGTATGAACCATGGAAATGAAATTTCCTTCCAAATATTTATGTTCTATATAGACATTTTTGACAGGATTTCTTATAAAAAACACATATGATGATATTTTTCCTGTCCTTCCCTTTTTCTCTATAAGCAAAAAATGAAAAAAAAAGTGTTGACATCACTACCCAATATATATTTAAAGTTTGTGCTTTTTCCTACATATGTGTATATTGTTTTTCCCAAAGAAAAGTTCTCTTGGCTTATGAAAACAAAGTGGCCTCTTTATCTCTTACTGATGGCTAATTACAGACTATCTTCAAATTCCACAATTTTAAAAAAAGTGTTATTATTGTGTTACCTTTCATATATAATAGCTGCTCAGTTGTGAGAACTGTTTTGTCCTGAGCTAGCAAAATTTACAATCCAGTAAGAAATAGAGCTTCTGCAACAGATGTGCTCGTGGCACCTGCTATGATAAGTATTTATTTAGTCATCCAACTCTTTTTTCTGATATGGTGGAAGACTCTCTGATGTATTTGGGTGGCAGTTGCTTAGCAAGACCACCAAAGAAGCCTAAAAGTTTGAAGAGAGCTGCGGCTTGTAATTTCTTGAAAAAGACAGCACTGCTTTTCCAACATATGTCCTGTAAATTGAGGCTTAGGCCGCAATCCAATCTCCCTAAAGAAAGAAGTCCTTGCCAAGTCCTTTGATTGCAATCCAGCTTTCTTAATTCATATCACCACCTAGTCCATCGTTACCATTTCCATAGCTGTTAGAAAATTGATCGGATTCAGAAATTTCTCTTCTTGTTTTGATTAAACAGAGAATGCAGAAGCAGTAGGATGACCAGGTAGATAAGATTCCAAGATTCTCTCGTGTAAATAATTCCCTACATGAAACTGTGGCTCATTTATTACAGTGTGTGCTAATGTCTCAGGCTCTTTGAAGAGCTGTTACATAAATCTTTTAAACAGTGTTATCTTCTCTTGCACACAAACCATAATTTATTCTGAGGACTTCAAAAGGTCATCAGTTATCTCAGTTTCACTCTCGCCTGATGTGGCAATTATTGAAAACAGGCCTTTATCCAGCTAAGATTTTTACTTCACAGTTTTCACCTGAAAATTTATAACTCCTCTCTTTCAAGTGAAAAATTCACATATTTTTTATTTAAAAAGCTAAGCAACTTTTGTTCCTCACTGTTTCTTATAATATTAGCTACCTCTCCCTGCCAGAAGCTTCACTTGGGAAATGTGGGACAGGGAGACTAAGTCTTAGAGTGATTACTCAAAATGTGTTAGTCATTTGAAATGTTCTGTATGTGTGAGTATGTGTAAGTGTATATGAACAGAAGAAAGTTATTTTGCCATTTTCCTTAATTTCTAAATCGGTTCAATATATTTTAGGACATACAATAAAAACTTCTTTTTATGTAAAAGAACCTCGTAAAACTGTACAATTTAGCAATTGCACTAGAAAAGAAGTTTGAGGTCATTTATGATCCATTGTCACAAGTCATCTATGCTTGCCCTCCAACCTCTAGTTTTCACTATCTACCATATGACATTTTAATAGAAACACATTTTTCCATTTTCCCACACTTTAATACAAGTATTAAGCAAACAAGATAACTATGAACTTGAAGCTAAACTAAATTTAATATCCTACCCCCTCAGCCCAAAAAAAAAAAAGATTGCATTTATGTTATTGATTTAGAAGATGGAGGGAGGGAGGAAAGGAAGGAAGGAAGGAGAGAAGGAAGAGAAAGGAAGAAAAAAACTGGAGCAAAGGAAAAAGGGAGAAGAGGGACAAAGGAAGAAAGAAAGGGAGGAAGGAGAAGAAAAGAAGGAGGGAAGAATGACAAAGAGAGGAAAGAAGGGAGGAAGTAAGCAAGTTTTCTGATGCTTCATTGCCAGCTTCCCACGAGGAAGCTCAATCCAAAGCAGAGAAGAAGTCAGAAGTCATTTTCAAGGTTCCTTGACACCTTCTCAGAAGTCCATCAGGGAAGCCTGGGAGTTTGCATGGAAAGAGTCTATGGGGATCATGGCACCAAGATTAATGGCAGGAGCCTGATGGAAGGTTTGGATTTGCAACTTCCTTCTAGGAAAGTTTGCATAAACAAGTAAATGGGAACCTTGCAGGGTAGGTCGCAACTTGCTCATGGAAGTCTTCCCAACCCACAAACTCTTTGCCCATCCCTTTGCAGAAATGCTGTGTAGATCAGCCTCAATTCAGTGCAGAGGTGGTATTCAGCAGGTTCTGACCAGTTCTGGAGAACCGGTAGCGGAAATTTTGAGTAGTTCAGTGAACCAGAAAATACCACCTCTGACTGGAGATTTTACAATATCCTTCCCCTGCCACGCCCACCAAGCCACACGCACAGAACTGGTAGTAAAAAGAAATTGAATCCCACCACTGATTCAGTGGGTCGTGAGTTGTTTTGTGTATTATACAGGAAGCTGACAGGTAAACTGATTTTTCAAACAGCAGCTGTGTTAGACCGTTCTACTTTCAAACTTTTCAGTGATCTGCTAAGCATTGAGGCACTTCAGTAGCATTGTATCTGTTTATGCTTATAGTTTGAGTTTCTTTTTTATAGGCAAAGGGTAAATCTTCTGTAAAAACATTTGGAGTGTTTTACCTGCAAAGTCTGAAATCCATCTCAGAGGAAGTTGAATGAATATACAGCTTGAGGGGGAAGAAAAATTAAAAAGTAAAGCATAAAACTCAAATAAAGTGTCTTCAACTAAAAGGGATTTGCCAAGTGATATTGAAAAAAAGAAACCAGTAATGGTTGAACCTTTTTTTTTATCAGTCCCCATTTAACAAATAATACCTCCTGCGTTTAAATATTTAATGTGAAATCATGGATTTATATAGCTTACAAAATGCCAATGGGTTATTATCTTTACAGTTTGCATGACAGGAATATTCATATTCACCAACAAAGACAACAGGAATTCCTCCAGGTGCTAATAGTAGATAGCTTGGCTTGCTGCTTCACAAATCTGCTAATTACAGAATCCCTCAGGTAGAACAATGTCATTAATCTGATTAAATTATTTATAGGGAAGGAAAGCTAAATCTTATTAGGCTTTCAGAATTTTGGATGTCATACAACTGTATGAATGACATTTTGGCATGATTGAGGAACACAAATGATTGTCATAATAACTGTCAAAGAAGTTAGATACTCATTTTAGGATTTGGCCCTAAAACATCTTTAGGTTTCTTATAGTCAATGACAAACCAGCATGTAATTTGTAAATCATATTTTAAGGTCCTGAAACTGTAGTGTTGTTGAGATTAAGTATCAATGCCTGAATAAGAGACCACCATCAGCAAATGTGGTATTCAGCAGGTTCTGACTAGTTCTGGAGAACTGGTAGCGGAAATTTTGAGTAGTTTGGAGAACCAGTAAATACCACCTCTGACTGGCCTTGGCCCCATCTATTCTCTGCCTCCCAAGTCCCAGCTGATCAGCTGAATCTTCTTTTGTTGCCCTGCACAGGAGAACAGAGCTGGAAAGCAGGTTAGTGGGGTGGGGAGAGAATGGGATTTTGCAGTATCCTTCCCCTGGAGTGAGGTGGGAATGGACATTTTGCAGTATCCTTCCCCTGCCATGCCCGCTAAGTCACACCACGCCCACCAAGCCACACCCACAGAACCGATAGTAAAAATATTTTAACCCCACCACTGACTAGTAGCATATAAATATTTCACCTGAACAAGACATTGTTGCTTTCCCATGACTTAATGACTTCCCCAAAATTTAAGAATTTCAACAATTAAAGTAATACATTGAAGGTAAAGGTTTCTCCTGTCCAGTTGTCTCCAATTCTAGGGAGCAGTGCTCATCTTTTGTTTCCTAGCAAAGGGAACTAGTGTTGTTCAAAGATGTCTTCAAGGGCATGTAGATGGCATGACTATACATCAACGTGCACAGAACACCGTCACTTTCCCTACTGAAGTAATACCTATTTATCTACTTGCATTTGCATGTTTCCATATTGCTAGGTTGGCAGGAGCTGGGGCAGGAATGGGAACTCATCCTGTCATGCAGTACTTGGATCTCGAACTGCCCACTTTCCGGTTGACAAGCATCATTGAGTAAGAGAAGACAATGATTCAAATGGCAGGAAGCACAAATTAAGAATTTTCTGAGCAATCAATTTTCTAAAGGGAAGGCAGTATAATGTTGGTAAACAGTTCAACTACATTTACTGTTTGTTTCACCAACCTTTTCATAGGGAACCAAAATGAAGACAGAAGTCTGAAGCATTTTTCAACCATGAAGGTGGACTCTCATCCTGCACCTTTTAATTTTGGGGGTCCCCTTTCATGGCCTGATAAAACAGAGGTTCTTTCTCTTGTAGCATTGCTTCTGAATAGAATGCACACCAAAGTAAAATCCAACTATCAGCCCTCAGAAATGCCATGAGGTTTTAGAAGTACTACTTTCTATGGGAAAGGTCTTGTACTGAGTCCTACTACAATTGCCTAATGCCAAAAATAAATAGGTTTATGGACATTTGTTACATTTAAGAAGTTACAAACAGCATGCTCCTGGTATCAGACACTTGGTTTGCATCATGACGTCAAGACACATGTTTCAACATAGGCCCCCTACTTCAAAGATGCCTCCAGCAGATACTAAACTGTACTCTTTCAGCCCATTTGTATACCTCAATAATTCTGTCAAATCAGGGAAATGTCTATGTAGTTGCTGTATAGTGTGCTTCAAGGCTGATACAAAGCTGATAAACTCTGATTTCAGAATCTGTCTACAGACGTTTGCAGAGCCAACCTTGTTTCAAATACTATGCAATTACTATGAAGACTATGGTAGCAAGTTTTACATTGCATACTATATTAGATACAGATGCAGAAAAGATTAGCCTAAAATATATGTGCACAATATAGACACACATGCACAGACATATATCAAATAACAAACTTCTGAGCCAAAAAGCACAATGGAATTTATTCCCCATCCAGTCTCACCCCAAAATTGTTAGCTTCCCCAATCAGATGAGCTAATTCTACTTTATTGAAAGACTAACAGAATGTTGCAAATCTAAAGGTAGGGATCTACCACCCCCTCTCTTTTTATAGCTTGATAAATTAGGGAAGGTCCTTTCTGAATTCTTTGCCTGTAATGCAGCTGTGGACTCCCCTCACCTTTTCTAATCATTCCCTAGGCAACATTTCTTTCTTCTTAACTCCGTCTCCCAAGGTCATTCGCACGCACCAAAAATTTATTATGTGCCATTAGAGCTGTGGTCCACTCTTAGAAACTGTATATGTAGGATGATCTCCAGGATGATCTATATGCAATTTTGTTTTCCAACTGTGCACCCCTTTGCTGCAGTAATCTTCATTTACCTTGTTACCAGTCTTCCTTTTCTTTTCTTTTCTTTCCATCTTTCTCAGCATCCTAGACTTCTTGAAAGAGCTAGATTTTTCTATAATTATCATATTCAAAATATGATCATTTGAGCCTGGTCAATTATGTCTCAAGTACAAACACCAGATTTATTTGTTCTATAATTCATCCGATTTCTGTCTTGACTGTCAGTGGTATACTCAGGAATCTCCACCAGCACCAAAGTTCAACAATGTCACTGCTCTTCTTATCTTGCTTCTTTAAAATCCAGGGTTGGCCTTGATAAATGGAAAATCATTACCTGCACAATGTTGACCTTTGCAGGTCCAGAACTCTGGTGGCATATGAACA
This sequence comes from Notechis scutatus, assembly GCF_049901735.1. Classification (NCBI taxonomy): domain Eukaryota; kingdom Metazoa; phylum Chordata; class Lepidosauria; order Squamata; family Elapidae; genus Notechis; species Notechis scutatus. The sequence continues at coordinate 204,421,981 of NC_142010.1, forward strand.
TATTTTGGCTTCTAGGTGTTAGTCTGTAGTAATCAACATCTTGACTGATGATTATTTTACTTTGAGTAAGTCCATTCTAAAAAGCAGAAGCTGTTCAGCTCTTCAGTATCTTCATTGTCAATGCTAACCCTGGATGCTGGATCTGTTATCATTAGTTTGGTCTTTACATTTAATCTTAGTCCCTTTTTTCCCATGGTGATCCTCAACATTCAGGACTAGAATGTTGAGTTTACAGATCATTTGCATTTTCAGCTATCACAATATCATCATTGGCACAGTATGAATTATTTTGTTTCTTCCTCCACCCATCTTCTTGCGATCCAGCCTCCCTCTGTATACAGGTAGTCCTCAACTTACAGCAGATCATTTAGTGACTGTTCAAAGTTACAACGGCATTGAAAAAAGTGACTTCTGACTGTTTTTCATCCTTACGGCCATTGCAGCATCCCCGTGGTCATGTGATTAAAACTCAGATGCTTGGAAAGTGGTTCATATTTATGACAGTTGCAGTGTCTCAGAGTCATGAGATCCCCTTCTAACAAACAAAGTCAATGGGAAACTCAGATTCACTAACAACTGGGTCAATAATTCAACAACTGCAATGTATCACTTAACAACTGTGGCAAAAAAGCCAAAATGGGGCAAAGTTCATTTAACAAATGTGTCACTTAGCAACATAAATTTTGGGCTCAATTATGGTCATAAGTATACTTGTATATTGATTGCGTAGGTTGAATAAATAAGAGAATAGTATGTAGCCTTATCTCATTCCTTTGGTGATTTGGAGCCAGTTTGTTTCACCATATTCTGGGATTCCTATTTTTTTTAAAAGACATTCTACATCTTGACATGATAAACACAGGCAAAAGACTTTCTATAATCTAAGCATTATTTTGCTACCATACAAAATTAAAGGTATGGTATGCATCATGTTAAGTTTATTTTCCTTGGCATTAGTATCTAATCTAATTTTTTACCATCTATTGTTCACTGTATCATTCTCCTTTACTATTTCTCCGTCTGTTCTTTGCCATATCTGTGTAGATGTTCTAGTTTAGTTTTGTTATTTTTATTGTCATTGCACCTCATACAACGAAATTAAATACCACTTTCAGTGTACATTATGACTGAAAAGAAACACAAACACACATCCTTCACATTCTATTCATTGAATTGAAAATCTCTGATATTGCATTAAAATTGCACTATACAGTAGAATTCAAAAGAGCTACTGCCCTGGGGTAGAAGCTGTTTTTTCAGTCTATTTGTCCTTGTTTTTATTATTCTGTACCGTCTGCCAGATGGTAATAGTTCAAAAAAGGGTTCCCAGGATGAGATGGATCTTTGAGGATGTTCTGAACTTTCTTAAGGCAGTGGGAGCTATAAAGCTCTTCCAAAGAGGGGAGAAGGCAACCAATGATCTTCTGGGCAATGACATTAACCCTCTGGAGTGCTTTCCTATCTGCCACTGAGCAATTGGCAAACCATACAGAGGTGCAGTAAGTTAAGATACTCTCTGTGGTGCAGCGGTAGAAGGTCACCAGCAGTTTTTCATTCAGTTGTTTTGTTCTACTTTCTGAGCTTTCCAAATTGTTAATGACTGATATAATTTTGTCTTTTATACTAGCAGTGCTTGTAAATAAGGAATATCTTCTAAAGCAGCCAACTGGTGGCCGTGAGAAAATTTTGGTGGGCTGCAGAGAAATCTCACCCCCAGAGCAGCCCCTCAAAGCAATTAATCCAGGCTGTGCAGAAACACAAGGCTGTGCCACCCACATGGCCTGCGGAAACCCTCCCCGTCCACTCACTCCTTACCCAGCAAACTTGCCTGCTAAATTGCTATTTTTCCTTTTTCTGACCATCAGCTGTTCTGCTGTGCTGGGAGATTTAGATTAGCTAGGAAGCAGGAAATGGTTGGATTTCTTGGTTTCTAGCTAGTCTTTAGATCTTCAGCTCTGCTTTTAAGCTCAGCTGAACCTCCCTTAGAACTGAAGTTTCTATTATTCAATGCAGACTCATGGCAAGCAAATTTTATGTGACAGACTCAGGTAACCGATGGCAGATAGATAGATCACTGAATGAGTCTGTGAGCGACTCAATCTGCCTGCCTGCTTTGCCTGATTTTGGATAAAAGGTTGGCGAGCCCTGTTCTAAAGAATCTTTAACACTGACATCTTTATTCTATAGAATTTCAATATACTCCTTCCATCTTCATTGACTCTTTTTTTTTTTGAATCAGTTAAATACCACAGATTCTTGTCTGTCTCCATAAATTGTCTGGCCAACTCCTAGCAGGTCTAAGACAACCTTGCCACAGCCAACTTGGTATGGCCAACTCGTTGCAGCCACCTCACCACAGGGCAACGTATCATGAACAACTCTCCATAGAACAACTCGCTGAGTGACCAGGGTTACACTAATATCAAAGAAAGGGTGAAATAGAATAATTAAAGAAAGAATGCAAAAGGGAGGACAAAATGAAATGTGAATGGCAAAAATTAAAATTAAAATGATTTTAAATCATTAAATTGAATTGTTGAATTTAACAGATTTAACAGATATTCAGAGTTGGAAGGGATCTTGTAGGTCATCTAGTCCAACCCCCCACCCAAGCGGAAGACCCTACACCATTTCTGACAAATGGCAGTCCAATCTCTTCTTGAAAGTCTCAAGTGATGGCCCATTTGTCCCATGGTGAGTTGGCTCATGGCAAGTTGGCTGTGGTGAGTTATCCCACATTGCTCCTAGCATACTTCCTTTTTCAAGAAGAATTGGCATTGGAGCTGTTAAGAGAGCATGAAAAGAGTTTTAATGTCACAACCCTTATTATTAAATCATCTTAATTAGAATTGATTTGGCTACAACTGAAGTAGAAGCAGTTTTGTTCTATGGTTTCTTTGTATAAAAGCATTTACTTTGGAAAGTTTTAGTATCTATGGGAATCTCAAATATGATCCACACAAAATCAGATATATATAATGAATGCAGTATATAAGATGTGTGTGTGTGTGTGTGCACGCGTGCGCACACACGCACACATGCATTCTGGGTGCTTCATTATTCCTAAATCAATTACTTTATCATCTATGTACATATATTATTTGGATTTACTATCTGCATTATTTTTTGAAATACTAGTCTGCCCAGGAAAACACAAATCTCTGAGGAGAAATAATTTTCTTTCATGATAAAATTCTCAGATGATGTGTTATTAGCAACACAGTACATCCAAAATGAACAAGCTAAAAATAACTTTTTTTTTCTTACTATGTTCTTCAAAGTCCACAATCAGAATGACTCCAGTTGGTATTCTGACCTCATTTTTGCTACTGTTTGAATTGGCTGACCCAAGTCTAACATGCATTAATAAAACACAGCAAATTGAAGGGGGGAAAAAGCATAGCTATCTTTAGCCTAGTCAGTTATTCTTTCTCTCTTATATTAAGCTTTCCCATCACAACAGCTACAAGTTAAGCAGATGTATTATTAAATGTGTTGCACTCTAATAATAATTCTCAAACCCTTTTTACAGAACAAAAAATAAGAATAGAAGACTGAATCAAACCGGGTCACCCTTTTGAGGACAGCAAAGTTCACATTCTGGACAGAGAGGACTATTGGTTTGAAATAGGGGTAAAAGAGTCCATTTATGTTAAAAATGAACAGCCCTCCCTCAACAGGTGGGGAGGACACCACCTATCTCCAGTAGACAATGCAGTCCTTTTGGCTGTTCCAAAAAAATTCCACACCTCTGATTCAGATGACCCTGAGGGCACAGATAAAGCCCCAAGTAGCCTCAACAGTTCTCAGAGAGTGTTAAGACCAGCTGACTGCAAAGAAAACAATCTTTCCACTCCCTAATCTCACCATCCGGTCACAACTTATCCTTCTATTCCCCACCACCACCACTATCCTAACTGTCAGTACTTCCCTTCCATCTCCCCTACAATCCAGTACAACTGATGAAGCTTCTGGGATGGGAAGCAAAACATCTTTTTCTTCTTCCACATCAGAAAAAATCAGTCCAGTTGCCTTTTCAAAATAAATAACAACAACAAACCATCACCTTTGAGACAACAATAACCTGAATGACTGAGAATCTTCCTAGACACCTGAATCAAACTTTTTTATTTCTTAGCAGTATACCGATGCTGTAATTCTGCCCCCAGATCTGACACACCTGAAATTACACTGAAATCAAACAAAATCGTTTTATGTTTTGTACTCCTCATTTCTGTATTTTTCTTTGTTACCAAAAAGCCCGGCTGCCCTTGTTTTTGTGAGATATCCAACTATATTTCAACTCTGAAATTTGAATTGTTGTCTTCAAAATGGCAGGATTTCAGCTTTAGCAGGGCAGAAGAGCATTACTGGCAGCAAATGTAACTAAAATCATCAACAGTCCCATAACTTCTGCTAGACAGGCATAATTCTGCATTAAAAATAGCAATCTAACATAGCCACCAATTATGGCTTGTAAACTATACTTTATGGTTTATGTGATACTACCTAATTGAGGCTAAACATACAACAGCTCAGTGTGTTACCTGAGCATCATACAGGTAACCTTGTGCACAGTCAAAGCATTTCCCTCACCATTAAGCAACTATATTACATTTGCTGTTACAGGTCATAGCTTTGGAGACAGAGACCAACTTTCACAAAATTTTAAACCTGTCCGTAATGGTTTTTGTTACAAGCATTAAAAAGAAAATCAAGTAATTGATGTTCAAATCCATACAGTGAGCGCTCCTTTGACACTTCCTGGTGATTATTAGCAAGAGGTGAAGAATCTTTCACCTCTGATATTGCATGTCTGTCCAATTCTTATTATAAAAAGAATGTAACTTGACTTCAGTCATCCTTGGAAAATTTCTGTCGGAACAGTTTGCAGCTTCAGCAAATGTAAATTCTTGGCAACTGACACTTGTGAAATTATAATTGTAACAATAACGATTTAGCAAGCTGCCAAGCAAGGTTAAGGATAATGAAAAATTATACTTTTTCCCCCCCACTAAGGTAGCCAAAATGTTGCAATTAACTGAAATAACCATTGCCATGAGGCTAGAGCAAAGAGGAAAGATTAGAAGTATTTCCCAGACAAAGCATACAAGAAATAACTTTCTGCCCAATTTGAAGGAAGGCAGTTAGATATGACAATCTGGAAAATACAACAGCATTATATTCAGGCTGACTTATACCAGATAGTGTAGTAGAGCACAAACTGATCTCATACGAAATTTCTAGTAGTATAGTAGCCCAGATTATAGTACTCACACCAGGGGTGAAATTCAAAAATTTTCCCTACCGGCTCTGTGGGCATGGCTTGCTATAATACTAATAGCAACCAGGGGCGGTTGGGGCAATATTTTACTGATTCAAATCGTCCCTACCATCTCTCCCGAGGTGGTTGAATTTCACCCCAACTCACACTACAGTACAGTACTGTGGTATATTGGTACTCAACTTTTTTGAAACATCGAATTTGCTACTCAATGCATTTTGACATGAAAATTTTGTCCCAGTACTTATCATTTGTTTGATATTCAATGCACAAGTTAGAATTTGTTGGTTGTCAGCTGCCTTGTGACTCACTACATTATTCCTTGTGGGGAAAATGTGCTTGGTACTTACTCATCATACCTATGTATAAAATATATAAATGTCCCAGTGATATCGTCTAGCTAAATAATTTAAGAATGTGGATTGAATAGTGGTATGTCCCCTTTAGACAGGCAAATCTATCTGAAATTACATAGCATTTTGTTTCAGTGCAAAAATAATAAAACGAGCACTTAGTATAATATAAAAATAACATAGAATAATTGAGTTGAAAGGGATCTTAGAGATCTTCTAGTCCAACCCTTTGCCCAAGCAGGAGATACTGTATCCTTTCAGAAAAATGGTTGTCCAGTCTCTTTTTGAAAGCCTTCAGTAGTGGGGCACCCACAATTTCTGAAGGCAAGCTGTTTCATTGGTTAATTGATTTCACCATTAGGAAATTTCTCCTCAGTTTTAAGTTGCTTCTCTCCTTGGTTAGTTTCCAACCATTGTTTCTTTCCTTTCCTTTTGGGGCTTTGGGAAATTGTTTGATCCCCTTGTCATTGTAGGAGCTACTCAAATATTGGAGCAGTACTATCATATCCCCTTAGTCCTTCTTTTCATTAGACTCAACATAACCCAATTCCTGTAACTGTTCTTCATACGTTTTAGCCTCCAGCCCCAGAATCATTTATGTTCCTTTTCCAACATCAACACCTTTTTTGCATTGTGGTGACCAGAACTGGATGCAATATTCCAAGTGTGGTCTTACATTTGGAATTACTGTGCATACATGCTCATCCAGCTGTCCTCTACTGTTTATTTTTTATTTTTTATTTATTTTTTTATTTTTTATTTATTTGATTTGCCAATTGTTTACAAGATAATAAGTATAAGTGTATACATAGTTGTGAATACATGAAATGGGTACATATAAGAAAAATAAAAGAAGAATAAGAGAAACAATAGGACAGGGACGGTAGGCACGTTGGTGCGCTTTATGCACGCCCCCTACAGACCTCTTAGGAAAGGGGTGAGGTCAATAGTAGACAGTCTAAGGTTAAAGTTTTTGGGGTTTGGGGAAGAAACTACAGAGTCGGGTAGAGTATTCCAGACATTGACCACTCTATTGCTGAAGTCGTATTTCCTGCAATCAAGTTTGGTGCGGTTAACTTTGAGTATGTATCTATTGTGTGCTCTTGTGTTGTTATGGTTGAAGCTGAAGTATTCATTGACAGGTAGGACATTGCAATGTATGATTTTATATACCATGCTTAAATCAGACCGAAGACGGCGTAATTCAAGGTTTTCTAGTTCTAGAATTTCAAGTCTGGTGGCATAAGGTATTCTACAACGAGTAGAGGAGTGGAGAACTCTTCTTGTGAAATATTTCTGGACTTTCTCAATTGTGCTAATATCAGATACGTAATGTGGGTTCCAGACTGATGAACTGTATTCGAGTATTGGTCTAGCAAATGTTTTGTATGCTCTGGTTAGTAGTGTGATATTACCAGAGAAAAAGCTACGTAGGATTAGGTTAACAACTCTTAATGCCTTTTTGGCTATGTAGTTGCAGTGGGCTCTAGCACTTAGATCATTAGAGGTGAGTATTCCAAGGTCCTTTACAGAGCTTGGGTCATCAACAAGATCTTGACTATTCAGCTTGTATTTTATTTTCTGATTTTTTTCTGCCAATATGTAAGACAGAGCATTTATTTGTTGAGATTTGAAGTTGCCATTTGTTTGACCATTCTGATACATAGTCAAGGTCTTTTTGTAGGGTAGCAGTATTGTCTGTGGTATTGAACAGCTTTACATCATCAGCGAAAAGAACACAATTGCTCTTAATATGATCACAGAGGTCATTTATGTAGAATATGAAGAGAGTTGGTCCTAGAACACTGCCTTGGGGGACACCACTATTGACAGGTACAGAATTGGATAGGACGCTCCCAATTTTGACCATTTGTTGTCTGTTTGCCAGGAATGCTTCTATCCAGTTATTCAGTTGTCCAGAGATACCATAGGATTTTATTTTTAGGAGTAGTTTGTCGTGTACCACTTAATCAAAGGCTTTACAGAAGTCTATGTAGATTTGCGTCTATTGCTTTGCAGTGTAAGAGTTGCAGATTACAAGATAGTTTTTTTCTGAAACCAAATTGTTTATTGGAGAGTAGGTTGTTTGTCTCTAAGTGGAGGATGATGGATTGGTTAATAATTGATTCCATGACTTTACAGGTGACGCAGCATAAGGAGATTGGTCTGTAATTTTCAACTAGGCTTGGGTCTCCCTTTTTGAAGATGGGGATGACTGTGGCTTGTGACCATAGGTTAGGCAAGGAGCTGGTCCTGAAAGATTTTTCAAAGATTATGCTTAGAGGTTTGGCTATGGCAGTGGATAGCTTTTTTAAGAAGTAGGCACATATTCCATCCGGTCCAATAGATAGAGATGGTTTTAGATTGCGTAGTGCTTTTTCAACATTGTCTTCTGTAAAATCGATATGTATTAGATCATTGTTGTTATCTGTGGTAAGGCTAGGAAATACTGGGCATGATCCATTGCTGTTTACAAATACTGAGCTGAAGAATGTGTTAAAGATGTTGGCTTTAGTGGTGTCGTCGTTGCAGTCTTTACCATCAGGTCCTATCAAGGGTGGGATAGACCTTGAGTCTTTTAGTTTGTTGTTTACAAAATTGTAAAAAGCACGGGTGGAATTGGTGCTTACATGCTCATCCAGCTGTCCTCTACACTTAAGACTAAGTGTTTTTTTATATTTTAAGTATTTTAATTCTTTAAAAAGGAGGAATATATGAAAAAGATTCTGTGATTAACCAGCATGTTCATTCTTGTGTGTGTGAGGAGGTGTAACCTGAGACTTTTTCCTGGCTACAGATGCCTGGATGTGTGCTCCGAAGTTCAGTTTCTGGACTATAAGTACTGTGTTCTAACTGCAAAGTAAACATGTGGATGGGAAAGTGGTTTAACTGATTTTATCCAGTCCATGTTCTTAAATGGATTATGTCATAATCCTACTGAAGTTTAAGACCTGACTGCAACGAGCAGCAATTAAATTTCTTTACTGGAATAATAACTGTTAATTTAACAAATGAAATAGATGGATAAAATGAAATCTGCATGTCTCAACATAATATGCTAGATTATCTATCTTCTTTTCACTGCCCTCTGCATATTTTTTATGGAAAGAAAGATTCTCTGAGTCATGTAGTAAATCTTTTTTATTGCTTGCTGTGTTTAAAAGATACCAAGCACCAGAAAAGTAAAGAAAATATTTACCCTAAGTTAATATGGCAATGTGTGAATCACATTTCCTTTTTTCAAATGCCTGATGCTCTTTGGATACTTGTTATTTATGCATCTGTAGAGCTACACAGGACAGCATGCAACTTATAGACTTTTCTTTTAAAACAATTATTTCATCCACTTCTAGAAGCACAATCTTAAAAAGAGATTAAAAGAAAAACATCAAAGAAAAAACAGAAGGCCGACTATTTAAAGGGTTTGTGTTTCATGTAACAGATGATCTGCTGACAACCTGGGCTTAAATTCCAAATATTTGGCAAAAAAGAAAAAAGAAAAATTCCATAATATTTGGAAACATGAGTTGCAGAAATAAATTTCAGTTCCCCTTCTAAATTAAGTACAAATGAAGAAGTGAGATGAATCTTTGGAATGTGAAACCAAGATTGAATGATTGATTCTATTAACTATTAATTTATTGCTAGGTTGCTTCTGACTAACAAGTTTCTTTAGTCGGCTCCACAGATTTTCCATTGGGTTAAGGTCTGGGCTACTCCCAAGCCATTCCAGCAGTGGAATATAATTACCTTGAGCATGTCTGCATGGGGTCTTTGCTCACTGCCAGAAGCAACTCTGCACTGTGTAATCTCCTCAAGGTATTTTGGCTTCAGGGTTAATTTATTTCTTGCTTTGCTGTAATGTATTTAGAATGGCAGAAACCCCCCCCCCCTTTTACAGTCATGAAACTGCTGAGTCTGTGAGGTGGCCATTTTCTTATAGGTGGCGATTCTCGTCTCTCCCTGCCTCCTGGCCCCTGCCCAGCTACTGCCTCTGTCTCAAATATAGCAAATGTGTGCTGTCACCACAACCATAATTTTTCCCCTTCGTAACAACAGATTTTTTTTAATTCACCAAATGCATGTCAGTCTATAAAATATAAAGTATTTTTTTAAAAAAACAAAACAAAACCATTTCCTTATTGTTTGGCGTGAGGAGAGAGGATTTTTGCTGCTCTAATGCATATAACTGTTATGGGGAAAGGACACTGATCAGATGACATCCTACCATTGGTCAACTGAATGCGAGCACTGATTGGTTCACGGTGATCCCTGGGGCTTCTCCAGGGTTCTAGGCAGTGGTGGGATTCAATTAACAATCGGTTCTGTGGGCGTGGCTTGGTGGGCATGGCAGGGGAAGGATACTGTAAAATCTCCAGTCAGAGGTGGTATTTGCCAGGTCTCCGAACTACTCAAAATTTCTGCTACCGGTTCTCCAGAACTGGTCAGAACCTGCTGGACACCACCTGGTTCCAGGTCAGCAGAAATGCAATATTGTAGCTCCAAATTACTTCATGAGGGATTAGGCAGCAGAAAGGGAAATGTTGTATGTTTTTTGCCTTAAATTAGGGGGTGAAAAATCTTCTGCTTACACAACCCCCAAATCTCCTTTCCTGGCCTCAAACTTCCCATTTTCCATTGCTGAACATCTAATCTGCTATCTCCTTGTCTGCTGGAATCACAAAGTGCATACATCTGTAGTAAGGCTAAAAGAATCTTATTGTACATAGAAAGCAAAAACAAAAAAAAATCCACATCCATTAAAAAGTGGGGGAACAATCCCAAATCCTGCGCTAACTAATACAGGTACAAGCCTGACCAGCACTGTGTTTGCCTACAAGTAAATATCTCTCCAGACCCCCTCCCCAAAATTAACAGTTCCTGTGTTGTGTAAAAACAAATCTAACTTGTTATGTTAAGTAGTTGGCACATAAATGTATCCTTCCACGTTATTTTTCCAAGGCCAGTATTAAATATACAAGCGCACTTCCTTGCAAGCTTGCAATCCTGAGTTTGTGCAAGTCATAGGGTTGGTAGCCAATGAAACTCATAATTGTTCACAGGGTATCTTCCGATTGCACTGATATTTAGCTTTTAAGCAATATTTTATGACCCTTTTCCTTTTGGCCTCTCCCTTATTTGTATTTACTTGTACATGCAATCCTCTTTGCTGAACAAATGACATGAAATGTCAGTGACATTAAGTTCTTATGGTATCAGCCACTACCTTCCTTTGATTGATATCTTCCTTGCGCAAGAACTGTTCAGTGCTTTCGATACACTGGGTGTATAAAGCATGTTTTCTAGACTCTCTCCCTCATGTAACAAATGGAAGCCAGTATCTTGCAAACTTCTCCACCGCTAAATGGTCCCTTGTAAAACAATCTTCAATTTTAATAAGAGCTGGAATTAGTCAAAATCTCATTTACAAAACAACAAAGCAAAATTGTTTTTGAAATGCTTCAAATTATGAAACACTCAAAAGAAATGTTCACATTAATTCAGGGCACTGGGTGCAGGCTTTTGGCTCAAGCTAGCAATCTAAAGATATAACGTATCCTGTAACCACAAATGAAATAAATGATGGCTCAGCAGAAATCAAATACATGCAGCCGCTTTCCTACATCCATCCACCCTAGAGCTTATGGGATCTGTTTATTAATTCCACAAAATATATGTTGAAAGATTTGGCAGGAGTTGGCTGCTGTTCAGGAAGACAAATGTAAAGGAGACTCATTTTCTACCTCACTTAACCTTTAAGGATTGGCACCAAAAATGGGCACAACAAGTGGTGTGGGAAATTCCAGTCAATGAGATTTTTATGTGAGATTTTTAAAATATATGTAGATATGTATTTCACACACACACACACACACACACACACACACAGAATTTTTAAAAGGGTACCCTAATTTATATGCAGCTGTATGTAATATGAACTCATAGAATCTAGATGTTTACTTTTTTCATTCATTCATTCATTCATTCATTCATTCATTCATTCATTGGATATCTAGGGCACACATGTCACTAATACAGTGATTCTGGGCAGCTTACAATATAATTAAAGTTTAAAAGTACAAAAATAATTAGAATAAAAAGTCAAAATTAAAATTAAAAACCAAGATGAAGGGCTTTCTGGAGCTGAGAATCTTCTCTGTCCCGTCAACCGCACCCAATGCAGCAGGCCGCTATAGGGTAATGGGACAACTTGTCACAGCCAACTCGCTGCAGCAAACTTACTGTGGCCAACTCACCGCAGCCAACTCACAACAGGCAACTTGGTGCAGAACAACTTGCCACGGTCAACTCACCACAAGACAATTCTTTGAGGGACAATTTAACAATTCTATTTAATTATTTAAAATAAATAAACATTATTTTAATTTTTGCCATTCACATATCATTCTGTCCCTTCTTTTGCATCCTTTCTGTAATGATTCTATTCCACCATTTCTCTGATATTAGCATAACTCTTGTCCTGCAGTGAGTTGTCCTGTGGTGAGATGGCCATGGTGAGTTGTCCTGCAGTGAGTTGGCATGGCAAGTTGGCCATGATGAGTTGGTCATGGCAAGTTGACTATGGTGAATTGTCATAGATCACTCTATAGAGGCCCCAAGCCAGGCAGTAGAGCTAAGTTTTTAGACTCTTCTGGAAGGCCAGGAGTGTGGAGGTGGACTTCACTTCTCGTGGGATAATATTCCAGAGAGTGGGGGCCAGATGTTGATGGATCCCTTTTATTAGCTGTTTGAAGTAGCAGAGAGATTGGAAATAAATAAAAAATGGACTGTGGAGTTTGGATTTCAGTAATAGAGAACAATTCAACTCTCCTAAAGCCTCAGTTTTACAAGGCTGCCTTCCCTTCCTTTTCCAACAAGAGAGTTTGAATAAGAAACAATGAAGGTCTTGAAGTGGAAAACACCAGTTGTATTGGTCATTGCCAACCCTTTGGCAGGCAGTATGCTTAACCTTTGCTCAGCTGCTGCTTGTTGACACTTTCTACCTCTGTCTACAAATCTTCCTGTCTGTTCAGGCCAGCTAAAGAATTGAACATATAATGCCAGGAAGAATTATTTGTAATAATTGGCAAGAGATTTTTCATCTTCTACTTGCAATGATGCAGATATAGTTGTTCTAGCTTGGGTCCTCTGCTAGATGTTTTCATTTGGAAGAGGGGTGTGTGTGACTTTAAACCAATCATTAGATCTCTACTAAATTACCATATAGTTTTGTTGTTGGGAGAACAAAAAAAAGCAGGGGGGAGACCCCTGAATGGTCTCTTAATTGCATAAAGGAAAAGTATAAATGGATTTTTAAAATGCAAAAATAAATAAGTTATCCTACTCAGACATTTGATGCTTTCTCAATGTCAGCTCCCAAAATTCTGCAGCCTAGAAGGCCATTGCTAAGAATATTGGGAGTTCAAGTTCACACTCCACAATTGGGAAAAGCTGAAATAAAACATGCAATTTTGCTAGCTTTTCTTTTAAAAAAATGTTGAAAATTTATGCAACCAGCATAAGAAAGGAGTGTCTGAAATAATTTGGGTGACAAGCAGTTTGTCTTAGATTTTTTCTGGGTTTCTAGGTTAGAAAGAGATTCATCCCATGGCTTGGAAATACTAGAGTATTTCCTAAATATGTGTATATGCACAGAGCAAATACTGAATACATTTGGCCTCTCTCAACAGAGGCCGCCAATATTAAGTGCGAAGAAAGGAAAATAAAAAGAAAGAGAATGATCTTGCTTTTGATGGGGTTGCTTTTCTACTGTTAAAAAAATAGCAACAGCTATGCATTTTATTTATTTATCCAATCATATTTTTGTATATTGAGTAAGCGGCAATAATTAGAAGTAAATTTTCCTACTAAGTATCTATCCTTTCCTTCAGAAACCATCCTGAGTTTTCAGTGACTAGTTGCTATATTTCTCCTCAATCTCTAAAGAGACTTCTATCTGGGGGAAAGCCAGCACAAAGTTCAAAGATATGGAGTCAGATTTAAAGCTAGAACTTTTGTGGAGTTCCATCCACATCTAATTTCATTGACCAAAAATAGGCATGTGGTTCAAAGGATCAAAGGATGGTGTGTAGTTATCTAGTGTCCCAGAATTGTGTGTTCCTTGCAGCATCCTTGTCACAGTCATTGTAATAAAAGGAAAATTCAAAAGGGAACATTCTTCTCAGTGATCTACAGTGGTGCCTATAGATATCTATACCAGGTGATGTGAACAGAATTACAGAGAGAGAGAGTGACAGAGATCTACCCTCCACCATCCCAGTTGTCTGTGAAAGCCTGTGGTCCTGCATTAACAAATCCATCCATCTATAACTGGTTCCTCTTATTTCTAAACATCACTGAACTTTGCCTCCACTCATTGTTTTGTCTGTCATTAAGATGCTGACCATATGCCTTCCAGTGTAGAGTTCAACTTTTGTGTTTGGTTTCTGTCTGTCTTCTGTCAAAACAACACTTAAAAAGCCAAAGGCCATGACAGGCTAGATGTATTTGTTGAATTATACCATCCCAACCTAGCTTCACTTGGGTTTGTCTGCCTGCATAAGTATAGAGCAGTTCATAGACTCAGCCAAGAGGAACCTGTTTGGCCTAGCATGCCCTTGTACTACACAAAGAGTACAACCAACAACTTGCTGTCAAGGAATTTTGACAGATTGTAATTTTTTCTTTTCTGATCTCTGAAAAAGTGTAATTCATTTCAACTGTATCCAGATATGATTAACCAGTTTATACATGTTCAAAACAGCAGCTCTTCCCTATTCATAGTTTAGTTTTTTTGAGCAGTGCAATACTGTTAAATTTCACTCTTAAAACATTGTGGATCAAGAAAAAATAAAGTGTTGCAAATCAATTGTCTCAAACAAGCTTTACAAATCAGGGTGCTGTCTCAAAAAGAAAAATTGATATAGTACCCTAGCAACTAATAATCTCATTCAACAAGTCTTTGGAATTTAGGAATTTAGCATGCATTCCCCATGCAGTCTCTCCAATATTCATTAGGAGCAAACCGGTGTCACAATATATAGCATAATTCCAGGGATCACCAGATTTGGATTCAAATATGCCTTGGAAATGACATTTGAACTTTCTCCTAAACCAATCAGTGATGTCACCAAAACATGACAGCTTCTTCTGTGACAATGGTGTGCAAATTGAAGCTTCTTGTTGGCATAAAATCTTGTTATCACAGCAGGAAGAAGCCAGGATTTAATGGGACAGAACAGTGTTTCTCAATCTTGGCAATCTTGGCTACTTGAAGACATGTGGACATCAAGTCCTAGAATTCCCCAGCATGAATTGAAGTCCACGCGTCTTCAGGTGGCCAAGGTTGAGAAACACTGTGATGGAACATCTAACAATGCTACTGATTTATTTGGAAGGGCTCGATTTATTTTCTGAATAGGTCTGAAGCCATTCTTGGTAATATGCTCTGTCTCTGAAAACCAGCATGAAAACCAAGAAATCATAATTCTTCTCTCTTGGAGCAGACACTTGGCTATATCCTCAGAGGCCATGAAGGAATATTTCTGGTACCCAGTGAACAATATTCTCACTACCAACCTGCATAAACATTTTTAATTGTAAAAATCACTAGAATCAACAATAAGCTAGATATTGTTCAGGAATATTTTATTTGCTGCCTTTACCCATTTGCTAAATTGTCTGGATGCTACAGAACCTTTTTTTTTTCCAATCATTTTGACAACTGCCTTATTTCTGATGGAGTAATAGACAGAGCTCCCTAAAGCATCTCATTGGCTGACCCCACGCTGAGAGGTCTGAATAGACAGAAATCACCTTTTGTTCTGCTGCCCCTCCATCCCTGCCCAAGCCTTTCCTTTTCATATAATGGCACAGCAGGGGAAAACTAGTAAGCATCTTTACCATTCAACCACAAAGTCATTAGCAAGTTGAGCTCAGCCAATAGGTAATTTTCTGATAAATCCAAGGATCACCAAGATGGAAGATGGAAGAGTGAAGAGTTTTGCTTAATCGGGCAGAAGTAACAGAAGCTGGATTTTCAATTCCTTCCAGTTTCTCTAAAGAGAGAAAGGGAAAGAGGGACCGCTATAATGAACTCCAAACATGGGGTGAAATAAAAAGAGCATATTCAAGGGGGTAAGGACCAGTTTGGTGCAATGATTAAGAGATCAGGCCCAGGGAGCCAGCTTCAGGCACCAAACCAGTTGGATGACCTTGGGCCAGTTGATTTCTCTCAACCCTAGGAAGGAGGAAGCGACAAACCAACTCTGAAAAACCTTGCCAAAAAAACCTGCAGGGACTTGTCCAGGCAGTTTCCAAGAATCAGACAACATTGAACAGAAGGGGGGCGGGGGTTGGAATCAAGGAGGTAATAAGTAACTAGTTTAGCTAGGCTAATACTCATTTTATTTGCATTAGTCTTGACCTAACCCCTAAACACTTTTCTTAACCTTTCTACAGTTCACCAAAACTTCCTCATCCCATTGTTTTCCTTTCCTTATCATCTGAGTTTAGAGAATAGAAGATAATGTAGCAGAAATAATCCGGGAGCTATCAGCATTAGAAAAAGAAAACCCAAGCTGAAAATAGCATTGTTTATGCTAGTGACATTAATGATCCTAACCAATCAGCATGTATTCACTCAATTAGGTTGCTTTCCATACAATGTCAATTTCTTGCTGCTGACAAAGACAGCTGTGGGAATTCCTTCCCATACTTGGTGGGAATTTGCTTATTTTACAGTAAGCCCAGATATATTCAGTGAATTAGAAAATAAGAGTACTGTAATCTTAGATCAGCCCCAAGGGATATTTGCTATGGAGACATACAAACTCAACATCCAATCAAAGTATCATGTCATACTTATTACCCTCATCTGCTAGAAAGTATAGTTTAAATTCAATATTTCTTTTTGCGGTTAATAAATCCACATGAATCCTATTTGCTTCTATGGAAAGGTACTATTCAGAGAGAAATGGCTGTATTATCCTCCTACTAGTCAAGACTATAATTATCCCTGTCAGTAGCCACATTGCACTTATTATACACTACTATTTTACTGTCAAAAGTTGCATAAGGTTCTTCCATAGATGTCCAGATCTGGATTTAATATAGAAAAATACTTTTAATAAATAGGTGGCTTTGACCTGCCTAATCTTAAGCACCTGATACATATATACACAGACACATTAATATTGTATTGGGGGGGGGGGGAATACATAATGTGGCTCTAATTAATTTATTGGAAACCATTTGCATTTTGAAGTACACATAAAATGGGACCATATGTGTTAGGTTTTAACAGATTGCCAGATATTTTGTTCTTGTCCATCATTCAGAACACCCATGTATTTAAAATGACTTTCCTCAATCTGTTGTCTCTAAATGTCTTAAGGACTGAAATGCCTCATAGTGGTTGGGATTATGGCAGTACCAAAAATTTGGCAATTACCAGTCCAAGTAAAGGTGAATTAATTCCATCATATTTAATACAGCATTAACCTAGAATAACCTACTTAAGAATACTTGTTATGCTTCATCCAAGTAAGGCGAAGTTGAGTGATTTGTGTGGCAAGCACAAATAAATATTAAAATCTTTACATCAGATCATAAAAAAAATCAGCTATTCCCTTCTTATAAAGAACTTACTTAATTATAGTGTGTTTGACACCTCAGCCTTCATGCTTTCAGTACCTACTGTATTTCCTACACATAGATCTACTTTATAGAAAATTTAAGCGAGCCATTCAAGAGATGTTCCTCCACATTATGACCTTACACCAATAAAGGCACCAGTGTGTGTGTGTGGGTGGAGTTCTCTAAGCAACATCTAAGCAGATTTTTCAACTTTTATAATCTCAAAATAAGCCATAAACTGAACCTTCAATGATCAGAAAAATAAATGCATTTAGATATGCCACCTTATCACAAAAATCAGTTATGTAGCATTAATATGTGAGCAAAGTACAACATCATAAAGTGAGTTCATCAAGTTATTAATGTAGATTTGTAATCTATGGCACCTTCCAGTTAAATCATGATTATGCAGTCTGTACATGAACTACAGCAGCGGTTTTTAGATTCTGATTTCATGCTTGAAAAGTAATATGATTTGGAAGTCTTCAGATTTCTATCTCAGTGATGGCTAACCTTTTTGGGCTCCTCTGCCAAAAATTGTGCACGCACTCACATGCCAGCACCCTGAAGGAAATGTGCATGGCCCCCCACAGCCCCTGTGCATGCACGCATGTTTTCCCCGCCCCCTTACCAGCATTGCGCCTCCCAGCTGATTTTTGGCCCACTTGAGGCCTTTTTTGGCCTGCCAGAGGCTTGAGGGAAACCTCTGCAGGCTTTGCAGGCCAAAAAATGGGCCCGTTTCATCACTTCCAGTATTTCCAGAAATACAGGAAATGATGAAACGGGCCTATTTTTCAGCATGCACAGTGGGGTAAGTTTGCCTGTGGCACACGTGTCATAGGTTCGCCATCACGGCTCTATCTAACATGTTATTCCTTCCCATTGTTTAGCTCCAAAATCAACAAGTGATTTCTCCTTGACAGACAGCTTTGATGCTCTAAGAAACATACATCCCAGTTTTAAAAAAAAGCAAAATCGCAGCCTTTTTTCTCCTTCAAAAAAGATCAAGTTTGACAAGTTTCAGAATTTGGAGTTTGGATTCCGTTTGTTTTTTTTAAGTCCATTTGTGAGTAAATGTTATGAAAATTCCAGCCATTTTATAAAGGATCTACAAGCAGTTTTTCAAAATCCCAAATGTGCCATCACCTCCCCCAAAATGTTGGGATTCCTGGCACAATGTACAATTAATAGTTGTTGGCTTTTGGGTTGTTGGTGTTTTTTTTTTTTTTTTTTTTTTTTGACAGCTGCAGTTGAAACATTTCAAACCCTAGTCTGGAAAATAGACATACAAAGCAAACAAACCCAAAAGGTTCATTGGAGGGTGTTTTCAGCACAAATCCCTCTCCTTCTTGATGGAGACCTGATTCAGCAGAAAGCAAACAACAGCAGGATAAAAAAATGTATCAATTGTGTCTCAAGTGCACAGGGCAAGTCATCGCTTCTTTTTGTTTATATTATAGTGGCCCTTGACGCTCTTAGAGCAGTTTGTTCAGCTGTATCTACAAATAAAATGATGTGCTGTGTTCCCTCTTTGGCCATATTTTCAACTTTCTGGGAAGAGCCTTACTTTTTAGTACAGCCTCAGTCTCTCTCCATCTCTCTCGCTCTCTCTCTCTCCCTCTCCCTCTCCTCTCCCTCTCTCTCCCTCTCCTCCCTCTCTGTCCCTCCCTCCCTCCCTCTCTTGGTCTCCCTCTCCCCCGTCCCCAGAAAACAAAACCATAACAGAATGCTTACAAAAGTCAATGCTACATCCATTCTCTGCAGATGAATACACGACTTATGAAGTCCTCGGCAGCATGGGTCTTAAACCACTTCATTATAATGGTCCTGCACAATTTCTGCAACCCATTATGACTGAGCATATTAATGGATCTTCTATAGAGTGGCCAAGGCACAGTCAGCACCGAGATGGGCTTTTGTCAGTTGCTCTCCTGCTTTGCCAAGCCCAGGGATTTCTTAATGGCAATTCAGACCTTGCTGTGGACTCCCATTCCATTGACAGTTTATATCGTGATAGAGTAGACGCTAAAAGGAGCTCGGATGTGGGGAACCAAATCCTCGCTTAACTAGAAGCGTACTGGGTGGCCTTGGACCAATTCCTTATTCCTGCAGCTTAGCTTACATTATAAAGAAATTGTAAGACTGAAATTCTGCTTTGAATTACATGGCAGAAGACCTGAATATCAATGTGGCAAATAAAGGATAAAGGAACTTTCCCTTATTGTATTAACTCTGCCATTGTTGCACTGAGCATCATGAGAAGAAGCAGATAAATGATGTGATTAATTCATAATATGCAAAGCAGCTTTATTAAAAAAAGGTTGCCATTTGATTAAGAAAGCTTTTTTTAAATTTCACACACGCACACACACACACAGAGAGAGAAATGGCATCTTTTTCATATTGTATAAACTATTTGAGTAATTTATCACCTTCTCTTTTGCAAACTAGACTGGGCAAAAGATGGAATAAAAATCAATGGTGCCTATTTAAATCACTTAATATTTGCAGAATGATGATGTACTTTTCTCACAAGACCCAGAAGAGCTACAAAGACTCATACAAGAGTTACACAAAGCAGGAGAATCGTTCGGCTTAAAAATAAATCTGAAAATGAGCCAGGTTATTTTTAATAAATTAATCAAAGAAAATTTCATTTTTAATATCTGGAGATATGAAAATGAGCCAGGATATTTTTAATAAATTCACCAAAGAAAATAACATTTTTTTATATATATCTGGAGAAGAACTAGACTTAGTAAACAACAACA
This sequence comes from Notechis scutatus, assembly GCF_049901735.1. Taxonomy (NCBI): domain Eukaryota; kingdom Metazoa; phylum Chordata; class Lepidosauria; order Squamata; family Elapidae; genus Notechis; species Notechis scutatus. The sequence continues at coordinate 204,442,026 of NC_142010.1, forward strand.
TATACCTTGGCCAATGGAATTTCAATTGAAGGTGATACAATAAAGGAAACTGGATGTGTGTTAAATGTAGTTGGCAGACATTTGGCAAGCTAAGCATAATTTTCCAGAACCTTCCCCTATGCCTGAAGAGAAAACTTTTCAAACAGTGTATGCTACCTGCTCTAACATTTGCCAGTGAAACATGGACACTAACCTCACAATCGGTATAAAAGCTAAGAGCCATGGAAACGTACCTGCTTGGCATCACAAGACAAGATAGACCTGCACATGGATTAGAGAACAAACAAAAGTATACAATATCATCAAGAGAGTAAAAGAATTGAAATAGAAGTGGGCTGGTCACATGGCAAGAAGACTGATGTCAGGTGGACCAAGGCAGTCATAGAATGAATCCCACTTGATAAAAAGCATCCATGAAAGAGATGTAAAACAAGACGGATCAACAGTATCAGAAAATATTGTGGGTCCAATTCAGTGGTGGGATTAATTTTTTTTTACTACCAGTTCTGTGGGCGTGGCAGGGGACAGATACTGTAAAATCTCCAGGCAGAGGGAGTATTTGCCGGTTCTCTGAACAACTCAAAATTTCCACTACCAGTTCCCCAGAACTGGTCAGAACCTGTTGAATACCACGTCTGGTCCAATTGGCAAAAGAAAGCTCAGTGGATAGACAATGGCTAAAAATGATGACGAATTATGAAATGATCACCTTCTCTTAAAATACAATAAATCTCTTCTTCCCATGTCCCAACTCTTATCAATAAACAAATCCTTAAAAATCTCACCACGTCATTCAGATAAGCCAAGTCCATTAAGGACTACTAGGAATAACAACATATCTATTTTAACCTTGATCATTTTTTGACCCTTCCCACATAAGGGGAATATGTATGTACATAATAGGGCATTTCTTAAATCATTAGGAATTGAATTGATGGGGGGGCGGAGCTGGCGTTGTGACAATACGGCATGCGATCTTGGAAGTCTGAGATCGCTGCCGATATCTTTGCTCCTGGATGGTCCAATCGGATCTAAACCGTCCCAAAGAGACAGTGAAAGTAAAGAGTGCATCCTGTCAATCCCAGGGATATTGCAAAGATGCAAATAAACCAGGTAGATGGTTAGCATACAAATTGAGAAAGGAGAAAGAATCAAGGAAAATATTGCAATTAATAGATGACCAAGGCCAAGTCTGCTATGGTAGTAAAGAGAAGAAGAAAATCATATGAGACTATTATGGGAAACTATACACACAAGAGAATATTGATGAGGAAAGAATCAAACAGTACTTAGAGAATGCCAAGTTACCCCAGATACCTAAAGAGATTGAAACAATGTTAGAAAGCAATATAACGATGATGGAGTTAACTGAAGCACCCAAGAAGCAAAATAATGGAAAGGCACCAGGCCCAGATGGACTTCCGGCAGAATTTTACAAAACATTACAAGAATCGTTGAACCTTCCATTGCTAGAAGTTATGAATGAAGTTATGTTAAAGAAGAGGATACCTAAATCATGGTCAGAAGCTTATATTACACTTATTCCAAAAGAGGAGGCCGATCCATTACAAATCAAGAACTATAGACCTATTTCCTTACTAAATGCAGATTATAAAATTTTTGCTTCAATATTGGCAGAAAGACTTAAAAAATACTTAAACAATTTTATCCATCCTGATCAAAATGGATTTCTGCCAAAGAGACAAATTAAAGACAATATGAGAGTAATCTTGGACACTTTGGAATACTACGAGGCACATCCTGAAAAACAAATGGCTTTGATATTTTTAGATGCACAGAAGGCATTTGATAATGTGAATTGGTGATTCATGTTATTACTGCTGGAACAGATGGGCTTTGCTAAAAAAAATGTATTCAAGCAATAGAAGCTATAAATCATAAGCAAACCGTAAAGGTAATGATAGAGGGAGAACTGACAGACTCTATCGATATAAGAAAAGGAACAAGACAAGGGTGCCCACTATCACCTCTGTTGTTTGTGTTAACCTTGGAAGTGCTAAATAGAAATATTAGAGATGAAAAGAATACAAAAGGGATGAAAATTAAAAAGGAAGAATTTAAATTGCAAGCATTTGCAGATGATCTGGTTTTCATTTTAGAAGACCCACTAGAAACAGCATCAAAATTGATAGAAAAGATAGAGACATATGGAAAGGTGGCTGGCTTGAAAATAAATAAAGATAAGACAAAGATCTTGACAAAGAATATGTTATCAAGACAAAAGGAAGAACTGGCAGATCTATTGAAAATCCAGGTCACGAATAAGATCAAGTACTTGGAGATATATTTGACAGCAAGATGCAGTACACTAAAAGAGAATTATTATATCAAACTTAAGCAGCAGATAGCGCTAGATCTGGTGAAATGGGAAAAATTACAACTGTCATTAATAGGGAGAATATCAACAATCAAGATGAATATATTACCCAGAATTTTATATTTGTTCCAAACAATTCCAATTAGGCTTGGAAAAGATTACTTTGAAGATTTAAATAAAATTGTGTTGAAATATATATGGCAAGGTAAGAAAGCGAGAATAAAGTTAAAACTTTTGCAAGATGCTAGAATAAGAGGAGGATTTGGTTTGCCTAATTGGGAGTTGTACTACCAAGCTACAAATTTGATGTGGGTTAAGGAATGGATAACATTAAGAAATACTAGATTGTTGACATTAGAAGGACATGATCTGTTGTTGGGGTGGCATGCTTTTTTATGGTGTAAAGGAACTAAAACACAGGGGTACTTTAGAAGACATTATATACGGGAGTCTCTGTGGTTAAACCGGGAGAAGATTAAAAGACAATGTTATTTGAAAATTCCAGTCTGGTTATCGACTATTGAAGCATTTTCGTATCCTATAATATACAAAAAGGAACAAACAGTTAGATATGGTGAAATATTGAATGAAAAGGGTGAACTTAAATCTATGCAAAAACTAGAGGAACAAGGTATAAACATGAATTGGTTTTCATATGCGCAAATACATTCAAGGTATGATAAAGATTCTAAAACAGAAGGTTTCTATGATAAACTGACTGACTTAGATAAGATTTTGAAAGGTACTGATGAAAAGGTGATTTAAAAAATTGTATGGATATTTATTAGAAATTAAACTAGAAGAAGAACAAGTTAAAGAAACTATGATTGCTTGGGGGAAGAATTTTGGATATGGGATTGATCTAGAGAAATGGCAAAAACTGTGGTCTCAAAATTATAAAATGACAATGTCAACAGCATATAAAGAAAATTTGTATAAGATGTTTTACAGGTGGCATTTTCCCCTGACAAGAATAGCAAGAATGTTCAAGAATAAATCCGAAAAATGTTGGAAATGTCATCAGATACCTGGCTCATATTACCATATGTGGTGGACATGTGCGGATGCTCAAAAATATTGGACTAAAATCCACACGTGGTTGGAAAAAATGACAAAAAAGCATATAGATTTGAAACCAGAGATATTTTTATTGGGAATTTTACCTGAAATATATAGTAAAGACTTGAAATACCTGATTGTAAATGTATTAACAGTGGCTAGGATTGTATTTGCTAAAAACTGGAAAAATGAGAAAACACCATCACAGGAGGAAATCATTAAGAAAATATTGGAATGTGCTGAAATGAGTAGATTGACATTTGAAATTAGAGAACAAGATGATAAACAATTTTATAAAATTTGGGATCTATTCTATCAATGGTTAGACAATAAAACATAGTAATGAAATATGTAGATTCTTAGAAAATAATAAATATATAAAGATGTATTCTTTTCTAATTATATCTACAAAATGATTTTAGGATAGATTTGGGGTGATAATATGAACCTTTATAAAACAAATTAAGTAAAATATGATTATTTTGTAAAACATGAATGAATAAAAGTATAGTCAAATGATTGATTAATAATGATATTAATGTACTTAATATTTGATTGAAAGTACGAGAGTATATACAATGTAATTGTAATTGGAGACTACAAAATGGAAGCACAAAACAATTTGTAAACCAACTGGTACACTGTATGTATATATATGGAAGGTAGCTTGATGTTTTTATGTTTTGTTTGTTTATGTTTTTTTTAGAAATCAATAAAAAAAAAATTTAAAAAACGAATTGAATTGATATAAAATGGTGTTCAGAGTGGTTTGAATTGTAGATCTGTGCCTTCTTTAGGCTGGGTTTTATGTGCATTTATAGGCTTAACCAAATCACTGAATGATTAAATTGGAATCCAGTAGAAAATCAAAAGAGAACAATATAAGTTTTCAGGTATCGGCGCTGTCAAATATCCTCAAGCACCACTTGCAGGACTAAGGAACAAAACGCTCATCACTTGCTTTATTATAACAGAAATACTCCAGATAGGATGTATCCGGAGTGGATGTCAAATCAATAATTATTGGAAATTCCAGAACTGCCCAAACAATAAGACGATCTGAGCAACTGAACCTGCTTGATTTTAACATTTTGCTTATGTAAATAGTAATTATTTGAAGGGTAGCATTTAAAAACCACAAACACGTAAGAAACATAAAAATTAGTGGCATTTTGGTTGTCCCAGATGCACTTATTGGAAGAGGGTTTTTCTTTTTCAACACTGTGAATATTTGACTGCCTAAATGGGCATGTGATGGTCTCCTGTGACAAAGAAAATCATTTTCTGCTATTTTGTTTCTGCAATGTGCTACAGTCTGTGTTTATAACAAGTATTTCTCACTGTGCTCCTACTTTAAAATCTGGAAGTTTATCCATAGCAATTTCCCACGTTTTTCGTGCAAAGCCTCGAAAAGATGCCTCAAGCAAGACATGCAATCAAAAATAAAACATGCCAGTTATTGACTCTGTCTCCAGCTCCTTAGGGGGCAGCTTCCGGCTACGCTAGTCTGAAGAAACCCATGTTATGAAAAGCGAAATTGAAAGAAAGCAGAAATTAAAGCCAGCAGCTTTGTCTGGGCCTCCCACGGCAATATATATGTTTTAGGTTTTTTTAAAAAAAAACCTTCATAGTTCAAAGCCTCTCACACTTCCCCTGACCCAATTTGATCATTTCTTGTTTGGTCCTATATGAACTCTAAATTCTAGGCAAAAGGAAATGCCCCTGAGGTTGATTGCAGAATCCTGCACACATTATATTTGTAATGAATAGCAAAGATCTTTGAAATGCATGCCTAAATTGACTACAGGATGCAAGGTGACAAGTGTGATACTTCCAGAAGCCTGTGACTGGCTATGGTCTCTTGCTGAGTGCAGTTTCTCTCCCAGAATATGCTTGTTTCCATGTACCATAAATCAAAGTTCATAGCTTGTTCTACACTTGACCTCTGGGAAGGGGACACTCCAAAAAGTTGTGAGATGAAGCAAGACACAAATACCAGATTTCATTTAAATTGAAATCATCCATAGGTTTATTTTCAGACTTCTTTTGGCTGAAGGTAGACTAGAATCTCTGCAAGCTACAAAAGTTGTTACAGAACTCTGAAACTAACAGTTTTAAAATGCAATATTTCTGCTTAGGCTAAAAACAAAATTCATGTTTTGAGGTTTTTTCCCCTGCCCACGGGGTGTAATAAATGGAATTTTTCAAACTTTGGCCAGGAGGCACGACTGCCACTGATGCTTATTGTTAACAGATCTAGCTCTTGCACTGATGAATTTCATAATTTCCCTGGTCTAGCATATTAAAAAGTACTATTTTGGGCCAGCAGTCTCATAACTGCAGCCAACCTGACCTTTAGTCTTCAGGTTGGCTCTTTCTGTTATAGATGGACACCTGGGATGTTTTAAAAATCACCAGAGATGGGCAAAGTCTTTGAAACAGGCATCAGATTATTTCATAAATCCTCTAATTTATGAAAAGGAAAAGAATCGTTCTTTTTTTGAGTCATTGAAGCAATATCCCCAAAGAAACCATATGGAAGGGTAGTGAGAACGCATTTTAATGTTTGATATAAGTAGGGGAGAGTAACTGGGATCTACAGGGCACGGTGATAACGACAGATTCTGCTTGTTATAAAAATCTGAATGAAAGAAGAATGCCAGAGAGTCAAAGGTTCACTTGTTTTAGAATTCATAGAGTTGGTTTCTGATTGTGGGTAGAGGAAATTTTGCTGGTTTTGCTAAAACCACAAAGTAAATGTGTAGGGTAACCAATGGCTCAGTTGAAAAGGCAGTCCTTCTTCTGCAAAATAGTCACTAGACTGTGCTGTGCTAAGCCTGCAACAGATTTAAGTACTCTGATCCAAATGGGCAGGAAGTGTTATTCATAAGCAGACAGAGAAACCTACCCGGAAGTCACTCTGAAGACGAATAGGGAATTAATAAAGAGCCATGTTGTTCATTTCTGCCCTCCAAAAACAGTTGCCTGCCTGTTCTGGTGATGAAGCAATGAGGTGGCTCAGATAACTCTGCCATTAAATGTGCATTGCGTTTCCATGAAAAAGGGCATTTGATTTTATACTATTTTCTATCAGTTGTAGGGAAAGAAGGCAGGAGAACCAGAAGCATCTGCTTTTCTCATCCAGAAAGCTATAAAGATATAGCAAGTATTTGAAAACGGCATGCAGGAGAGGAAAATACCCCAACCAAGAGTTGTGTAAACAGAGGAGATCTATTGGCTGTGAATTCAAACCATACTTAGTAATCACAGCCATTACAGCCATCTTCTTGTAATGAGTCACTTGGGCTTCAAGGAATTTCACTGGAATGAAAGCAATGAAGCATTTGCAGTTATGTTGACATACTAGATCATGTTTATTAAATATAGACAATCTAAAACTATTCATGTAAGACATTTTTGCATGTAGATTTTTGCAACTAAAGGATTGTGGTAGAATTCTGTATAACATTTTGACATTGAGATTTTGGGATTTCAGGATTTATTGTTTATTTGAATATGCAATCCTATAAAGATCTATTTCTTTTTTCATGTATGGTCTATCTTTCCTTTAGGTTTGGTAGACGTGATTGTCTCCAGCTCTGTCTTCACAATAGCCCTTTGAACAAATCTTTGAACAAATCTGGCTGGTCAGGATTGTAAAATTATAAATCAAGATTATTTCATAGCATCATAGCTGAATGAAAGCCTAAATTATTTCATAGTTCATAAGTTCATCTCAATGAAGTAAAATGAATTTAGCATCAACATATGACTTTTAACCAATATATTGAAAGGTCTATTTTCTCCATACCAACCTGCCAGCTTATTAAAATCTGATGAGCATTGTCAGGAAAGGTTTTCCCATTATTTCTCCCTTCAGATGTTTATGAGATGTCTTTTTAGGCTGCATTGCAGTGGTGGGATTCAAATTTTTTTGCTACCAGTTCTGTAGGCATGGCTTGGTGGGTGTGGCAGGGGAAGGTTACTGCAAAATCCCCATTCCCTCCCTACCCCACTAACCTACTTTCCAGCTCTGTTCTCCTGTGCAAGGCCACAAAAGAAGACCCAGCCAATCATCTTGGACTCAGGAGGCAGAGAATAGATGGGGGCGGGGCCAGTCAGAGGTTTTTTTTGCCGATTCTCCGAACTACTCAAAATTTCCCCTACGGGTTCTCCAGAACTGGTCAGAACCTGCTGAACACCACCTCTCCTCCATTGCCAGATTAAGACACTATTCTCTGATGGACTCCCTGAAAAAATGTATTTTAAACTGATTCTTCATTATCTTTTCTTCTTTGTCTTTACTTGATTCTTTATGGTGCTCTGAATATGTATAATCATCACGAGCACGATTTTAGGAGGTGAGAAAACTGAGTATGTTGCAGTCAATGCATATTAACATCAAGATATATTTCTACAGTTATTTATTCAAAAAGGTATGCTTCTGATGATAAAACCTCATTAATACAAATCTGATTAAGTTTTGCTGTGCTGGGATACCAGAAGCATTTATTTTCCTTCCATTTAGATTGAAGCCATCCTAACATAACTTGCATTGATACTTCAGGGATATTTGATCATTCATTCTCTTGTTCAGTAATTCAATAACTATTAACTAAGAGTTGCTGAATGATCCCAATGACTTCTTCCTATAATTATCCTGGTCCTGCCAGGAAAAAAATCCCAATACTTTCTCCATTTTGCTCCAGCAAAAGGATTACAGTAAATTAGATGGTCCCAAATATATAGCCTTATAGGAGTATACGAAGACTTGTTTTAACATTATTTATTTTAATAATATAACTGATGCCCGGGCTTTAATATCAAACATTTCCTCTATTCTTCATGGATTGGCATGGAATCTGATTTATTGAGATTTGAAACAGTCTCTCTTTTCCACTAAGAGTGAAAAAACAATAGTTGAGAATCGTAAGACCCAGTATTTTTCTGCTTAGACTAGGAAGATATAATTAAGAAAAACTTAATTTTCTGAAGACATTTGCTATAGAAGAGAGCATTGCTGACATACGTATTACATATAGGTACTTAGGTATTCAACATATGTCACCTTTTGTTTGGTTCTCACTTTGTGTTCTGTGTGAACATAGCTATTATGTTTCTTAAAATACATTTTTTTCGTTAGCCTGATATGTGAACCTGGCCAACAAACCCAAGTTAGTATATGTGAGATTTGGGTGTTAACTTAGCCAAATGTGGAAGACAATGTGGAAGAAACAAATCCAAATTGCTTTTATATGGATTCTACTAGTGATCTTGAAGCAGATGTTCTTTTAGAGTAAAACATACAAAATGCCTAGCTATATAGATCAAGGACCCATAGGCCCATGGGATACCAAGGAAGTATATACCCGAACCTATCTTAGAAGTAGTTGGGGATAAAAATGGATAAGGCTATATGTCTCAAATTGAGGCACTCATCTATAATTTTATACATAGCATTTAAACATGCCAAGCAAGAACTGTAAAATCTATAGATGCCAATCAATATTCATTTCTGTTTCAAATACATCAAGTTTCGGAATGATCAGATTTGTTACAAGTCTATACTCAGTGCAAAAAAAATTTTAGTGGACATCATTGGAGGTCCTTATGTTGGGGTAGGGGGAGAGAGGAAATGGCAGAGTAGAAGTATAATCTGGCATTCAACCAAAGTGTTATTTTATTTTCTATGTACTGAGTCTTTAGATATCTAGGAAGTAATTATCCATCCAACTTATGGAAATGAGAGGCATGCATTATATTCTCCATGTCATTCATGCTCATTCAAGACATGCTCTGGACAGGTGTTTTTTCCTGTGTGCCAACCTAGCCTTAATATTGCCAGCCAGTTTCTTACTATAAAGAATGTGAGAATGAAGAAGGTGAACTCAGATCATTACATACTAAGACATTGAAGGGATCAACAAAAACCAGGAAGTTAACTGCCATTTTCTATCTGCAGAGATAAGTAGATGTTTTTTAATCTAGGCAATTTATTAAAAATTAAGTTCTATTTAGCATACGTTGGCTTATTTTCAATTAAGTGGAGAAAAATTATTATTTTCCAAAGGAAGAATATTTGATATAAACTTTTTTTTAATTGCACAAAATCTGTCCTTAAGAATGTCCTAATTCTAGTAGTATCAATTAGCCAAGGCCATCCCTGGTGATGTTGATGGGGGAGAGGAAGAGACGGAAGTAGCTGCAGTGAGTTTGTTTTAGCATTCAAATCACAGGAGAAAAGAGGAAAAACAGAAAAGGGTCAGTCTTCACTGGGATGGTGCCCTGATATATACAACTTTGAATTTTTGAAAGGTACAACAAACCCAAGAATTCTTTCAGCCTTCCTTTCGAGAGGTTTTGTGCTCCAGGCCCCCAAAACAGTTCTTCTCTGCCATTTCCAAGATTCAAAGAAGAGAAACACTTAAAAGCTCAGCAAAGCAGGACCACTACCCACGTAGTAGGGGATAATAATTTGTACCTTCCTGCAACCGCACATAATACACCCTTTATTCAATAAATAGCAAAGCCGTTTCACACCAAGCCAAAGGTCAGCTTTTGCTGTATTAATAGCTGCTCTGGGAGGGTCACTGTTGTGCTATCCTACATTTTTTTTTCCAGGGCCTGGAGATGCAATTTCCTGCAATCTGCAGGCAATTTCCCACCAATTTTCTCAGGGAGCTAATAGGCTGTGACAGGAGATGGAGCTAGCAAGCAGCAGGCGGCTTCAGAAGAGACAAATTGCATCTCTGCCACCTAACTGGGCAATCTAGATCGACAGAGTTTATAGCTTTGTAGTGTTATTGGGCCCCATGCTAACCCAAATCACTCAAGCTGCTATCTGAATTTCATATTCTCCTTCCATCTGAATTTGCCACCACATATCACCCACGGTTACAAAATAGATTGCATGTGATTAGTGGTTTAACGGCCTTTCAAATAGCTTCCTAGACATTGTTCAGATTCAAAATAGGGAAATGCAGAGTCTGGCCTTCAGATATCATAGTCATTCATATTGTTCTATCGGTTTTCTGAAGAGGCAGCAAGTCATCCCCTGAGGGGATTTGCAACCAGTTGAAATTCATTGTACTGTCATTTAATGGCAAAGGCTGGATTTTTAAAGACTGACACAGCACAGACAAAAAGACGGGAAATTGTGTAAAAGAGAGTTGTGTAGGAGCACAGAAGAACAGAGTTACTCGACAGTTTCCAGGGATCTGTTTCCTTCAGAATCTGGAATGTGTTAATTCTTAAATACATATAATTATCTCTGTTTTCTTGGATTACATAAATACAGTAGTCCTCAATTTACAACAGTTCGTTTAGTAAATGTTCAAAGTTACCGCGGCACTGAAAAAAGTGACTGACCATTTTTCACGCTTTTATGACAGTTTCAACAACCACATCGTCATGTGATCAAAATTCACTGACTCATATTTATGATGCTTGCAGTGTCCCAGGGTCATGTGAACACCTCTTGCACCTTTCTGACAAACAATGCCAATGGGGAAGCCAGATTCACTTAGTAACTGTGTTACTAACTTAACACCAGCAGTCATTCACTTAACAACTGCGGCAAGAAAGGTCGTAAAATGGGACAAAATTCACTTAACAAAAGTCTCAATTAGCAACAGAAGTTTGGGGCTCAGTTGTGATCCTAAGTTGAGGACTACCTGTATCAAAAAGTCTCAAAGGTAACAAACAAAAACAAAAGAAAATTGAAGTTAGTTATGGAATTAATATTGATGATGTTGAAGGACAAAGGATGTTCTGTGGGCTGGCAAGACCGTGGTATGTATAGAATAGAATAGCGTTTTTTATTAGCCAAGTGTGATTGGACACACAAGGAATTTGTCTTGGTGCAAATGCTCTCAGTGTACATAAAAGAAAAGATACATTCATCAAGAATCGTAAGGTACAACACTTAATGATAGTCATAGGGTACAATAAGCAATCAAATCATTCTAGGAAACAGTCAGTATAAATTGTAAGGGTACAAGCGACAAAGTTACAGTCATACAGTCACAAGTGGGAGGGGATGGGTGATAAGGAATGATGAGAAGATTAATACTAATAGTGCAGACTTTGTAAATAGTTGGAAACTGTTGAGGGAATTATTTGTTTAGCAGAGTGATGGCATTTGGGGAAAAACTGCCCTTGTGTCTAGTTATTCTGGTGTGCAGTGCTCTATAGTGTCATTTTGAGGATAGGAGTTCAAACAGTTTGTGTCCAGGATGTGAGAGGTCTGTAAATATTTTCACAGCCCTCTTTTTGACTTGTGCAGTATACTGGTCCTCGATGGAAGGCAGGTTGGTAGTAATTGTTTTTTCTGCAGTCCTAATTACTCTCTGAATGTGACTGAACATCAATCTATTCTTTCACTTACTTACACAATTTCAATGACCCTATCTGAATTCCAAGTTCCACATGGGAAACATGATGTGGAAAACTTTCCATTTTTACTGCCAGCATTATTATTTCTTCTTTCTATTCAGGCGAATACATAACTGGTAATTCAGAGAAACTGTCTATGTATCTCATAGTGAACCCTGCTCTATAAAAGCTTTGCCATTAGCAAGAGTGTTAATTTTCAACATTTGTATCATTAAATCTGTTTAATAAATATATGCAAAAGAAATATTTATATTAAATGTTTATATGAATTAATGTTACAGTTCAATTCCATGTATGGTTAAGAGGAAGGAAGCATATAGTAGAATATACTTCTTTGGGGCAGAAAACAGTGCTTGTAAATTAAATAGAAACATGAGAATTTGCTATTCAGAACTTTAGACAAAAAAGGTAAATGAGCCGAAGTAAGTAATCCCCCCCCCCCCGAATAAATATTTCCTATTGAGAGCGAAAAATATAAAATTACACTGTGTTTTATCTTTAGGAGCCTAATTACTTCACCAATGGAAAAAAAACACAAAATTATAATGAAGACATCAAAACAGCCTTTTGTAACAATTCTTCTGTTTTAAATCATACAGCACTTAATATCCTGTTTTGTATTTGGGTGTTTTTGTTTTTTAATGAAGTGCTGTTTCTTCAAAGCATGGAAAAGTTAGAGACTTGCACTCAGACACCATTAAGAGGCAATCTATAATTACCATTCTAAACATAATTATTAAAAAACACACAAACAGCTGCACTTGCAGAGAAGTTTATAGGAAACTTAAGTTGGAAGCTGAAATGAAATTAAGTGGATCATGGTTAATGGAATAAACATCTGGAGTAATTTACATTTTGACTCACCTGCAGCTGAAAGTCCTTCACATTAAGAAGTCTTGAAGTACCCCTGTTAAACGTGAAGTAGAACACAGAAACATTCCTAGAGTAGATCCAATTTAGCTGTAATGTCCTGCCCCTCAGTTCAAAGTGGTGGCAATGTTAGGACAATTAATCACACCCTCATTTCAGTACACTGCAAGTAAAAAAATATCTTAAGAACCAAGAGCCCTGGTGGCATGGTGGTTAGAGTGCAATATTGCAGGCAAACTCTGCCCTCAGTCTGGAGTTGATCAGGATGGGCTGAAGATTCACTCAGTCTTTCATCCTTCTTGGATCAGTAAAATGAGGACCCAGATTGTTGGGCACAATAGGCTATGTAAACTGCTTAGTGTGGGCTATAAAGAGTGGTATATAAGTCTAAGTGCTATTGCTATTAGGGGCACAGTGGATCAAAGAGTTAAATCTTCACATGCTTGGTTCCTGATCAAATCCACCAAGTGTTGGATTTATTTATTTAAAACATTTGAATAGCCATCCCAATTCTAACCAATTGGGGTGGGGCTCCCAATCACAACATATAAAACTAAAGATATAAACAACATATAAAACTAAAGATGTGAAAACTATAAAAATACTCAGAAACCTGGCTCCAAGTCAAACTTTTAATGCGTGGTAACCCAATCTTATTCCAGCACTTGGGGGAAGCGGGGAGTAGGCTGGTCTTTAAACATTTACAGAAGGCCAGGAGGGTGGGGTCTTGCTTCAGAGGTCAGAGTGTCCCATAAGGCACGGGCTGCCATGGAAAAAACATGCCTCCTCCCATTAGATGGCAATATGTAGGGAAAGGGACTAGAAGCATTCCCATTCTATCCCATTAGATGGCAATATTTAGGGAAAGGGACTAGAAGCATGCCCATTCTATCTGACCTGGTGGGATTAGGGAAAGGTGATCCCTCAGATAAACTGACCCTGTGCCATACAGGACTTTAAAAGTGATAACCAGCATCTTGAATTGCACCAAAAAAGAAACTGGAAGCCAGTGCAGCTCATGCAGCCAAGGTGTTACATGGACAAACCTAGTGGATCCCTTTACTGTGCATGCCTCTGCATTCTGGAACACCAGCTGAGGTTTCCAAGCAGTCTTCAAGGGGAATCCCATATAGAGTGCATTGCAGTAGTAAGAGAAGGAATTTTTCTTAGCTTTCAGTAAATACATTTAACTAAATACATTTCCACAGGCACAACACTGGTGAGAACTAACTTTGCAGCAGGAAGGGGCACAAGAGAAGAAAGGGACGCTAAAGAGTGAGATGTATTTGAACCGGATGAGTAAAATCTTAATGTGTAATTTTCTCCAGTAATACATGAATGACATTTCCAAACACCAGTCTGACATTAAGGTTATGCTCACATTAAGAAGAAATACATGGCTGATTAATTAGGAGCAAGTAACTGAATGACAGCATTAATATAGCATTTATAAATATTAAAATTGGGCATTAATTTTAAACCTAGGTTTTTTTCAGTGAACACTTGGCCCAATAGATGATTTGGATAATTCTGAAGAATGAACTGAGAGCTTGGAAGTGATCCAAATATCTTGATGCAGTTAACCACAAAATAAAGAGTTATTAGCTTATCATAATTGCAGCCAATTTTAAAGTAACAGAGTACTCCACTGTGGATTGCTGCAAGGAAGTGGAACAAAGCGTGTGAAATGAACAGATGGATTTGATTTGAAACAAATTAAGCTCACTCTCTGGGATGTAACAAGTGATTTTGTAGTTTTCCATGTTATGGGTTAACTTCCCACTGTGACCTTCTCATGCTGCTTGGTAATTTTTTTTTTGTCATTAAGCACAATCATTGAAAGAGGATGAGGGCTTATTATATTCAGTTCTGAAACTCTCATCTTCAGCTTTCGGGTCTACAAGGACTACTTCATACAAGATAAACTTTACCTACAGCAAAATGAATGTGCCTGAGCTGGTTCTCATATGCTAAATTGCATAATTTCCTGCCTGGGATTTGATTTGTGAGTAGATAATCCATCTTGTGTGAACTGGCCCCTAAAGCACCCTGAAACATGAGCAGGCAGTGAATTCAGCCATTGCATTACGGAACTGGTTTTCATCCTCATGTATTCAAGACAAAAACATAAGAGCTAAGTATGATCACACCAGCCTCTAACAAGGATTATGCCTATCAAATCTTCATATCAAGGATTGGATCAATACTGTATTATCCAAAAATTAACATGTCGAGTGCTCTGTGATGCTTCCTGCAAACCAGGGAATAGACCTTCCACTGGTGTTGTCTAATATTTCATAATGATCATGGGTGAAAAGAATGCATGGAATAGAGTTTCTTTAAGAGGTAGCAGATATCACAGAAAATGCTTTATTTAGTAACTTTAATGAGCATCAGACTTTCTACTCCACTCTTCTCTTATTGCTGCAAGTATTAAAAATCAGTAGAAGAATAATCAATAAATTTAAATTACAAACCACAGAGGGAGATAGAATAGCAAATTAAATGCTATGATTACAGAAAGTCCCTTCCAAACTCTAGATTAAATGTCCTTGTGTACCAATAGCTCATCATCAAGAAACCACATGATAGTGCTTAGTACAAATTGACACAATCTCACAATCTGATTCTAAATCACTTAAGGGTGTCCAATGCTGGCTGGGGAATTCTGGGAGTTGAAGTCCACCTTCAAAGTTGCCAAGGTTGGACACCCCTGACTTAAGAGCTTTTATAGCACAACACCATGTCTGATTTAAGCAGATCTCAATACAACACAAAAGACTATATATAGCCTTTACAGAAGAGAAAAACAGGAAAAGTCCGAAGCTTACCCTGAAAGTTAGAAAGACTTGCCTCCTTGAGTCAACTAATCTGCTTCAGGAAAGTCAGGTGGCATGTACAAAAATGCTTCTGAGAATTGCAGTATATATAAGTATGAAAGTTCATATATAGGTTAAAGAGACAAAACCTACCTAAATTGAAGAACATTCAAATCAACCTTATTTACTCCAGAAATGTCAGGTGTTGGGTCTACCTCCCCAAATTAAAAAAAATAAAATGATTAGAAGTTTGTGGGTGAGAAGAAGACATTGCTTTACCCCTGAATTCTATCTTCATAGCATCAGCAGCAGACGTACTGATTGGGCATCTGGAATCAACCCAGCTACGTATATGCTTTACACAGGATACGGTCTCCAGCTGCTATGTTCTGCTACTTTCTGAGAGCAAAAACTGGGAGTGGCAGAAACAATGAGGCCCTTTCTGCTGCTAATAAGTGCTTGTTAGCTGTGTGGATTTCCAAAACAAAAGCAATCCTCATGTAGCAGGAATATTTGTGATAGAACTAGACAACTATAGATAGGAAGAAGATATGAATGGATGCACCACTAAGCTAATCTACACAGAGATCGATGATGAGTATCTATCTCTATCTGTTTATTGGAGTTGTTAGGATTAGAATTGTTTCCTTTTATTGTTTGTTTACTTATTTTTCACTAAGCAAGCAATATTTTTATATCCTTTTAATAAGTTTGTTTACTTATTTTTATATTTATCACATTTCTACATTGCCCGCCCCACTAGAGTGACTCCATCCTCTGCTGTCCAAATTGGGCTGTATTCTGTAACATTACTTACAGAAGATAATTTGTCCTGTTATTGCATATTATGCTACAAGTAGTCCTGGACTTACAACAATTCATTTAGTGATGATTCAAAGTTGCAACGGCACTAAAAATGTGAGTTGTGACCATTTTTCACACTTATGACTGTTGGAGCATCCCTATGGTCATGGGATTTACATTCAGATGCTTGACAATTGATGTGCCAGGGCCATGTGATTCCCTTTTGCGACCTTCTGACATGCAAAGTCAATGGGGCAACCAGATTCACTTAATAGCCATTTTACTAATTTAACAACTGCAGTGATTCACTTAACAAACATGGCTAGAAAAGTCGTAAAAAACAAAATTTTCACTTAACATAAATTTTGGGCTCAATTCTGGTCATACATTGAGGACTACCTATATATTTAGGGACCTCAGTCTGTTAGAGAGAGAAAAAATACTACAAAAACAAGCAAATCTGCAATTCCATTTCTGCAACTGAAAAAAAAAATCTTCAAGCAGAACACTTACATGCTGATTTAAGCTGCCCAAGTCAGGAGATTTCTCCTTATTAGTCCATCCAAAGAACCAAGACTTCCAATATTAAAAAAAAAAAACACCCATAAACTCTTTTTAAGGTTTTAAGTATCCTGCTGTGTACAAACACACCGAAAAATAAACAGAGACCATCTGTTCATGAGCAGTAAGGCTGTGCAGGAGAAAAAAAAGGGATAATTTGAAATATTTACCTTTTTATAGCTTGATACAGAACAGGATTTGAAAGTGGCTGAAATGTGGGAACCTCATGCATCAAAAATGTCATATCAAAATGAAAAACTCAGTCAGCCATTTTCATATAGATGTACATCTAATACGAATCTGTTGATATGGAGACACCGTCCTCATTTTAAAGACAATGCATCTAGGCCATCAAGAATACTTAATATTTTATATTCCAGATGCAAAGTTATATATATTAGAACTATTATCATTTCATGCTACTATAAAATTGATTCAGCAGAATGAGCATGTAAATTGAAAAAAAAAAAACTAATGTCTTTTCAGGCACTGGATGCCAGAAAGAAAATTTGCTCCCAAATGGAAAATGTTGTCCGTAGTTAAGCCAACCTTGCTCGGAGATCTTTTTTAAATTTGATTTTCAGGTGACATTCTTCTGAATCAGGACAGAGAGGCTGGTTACTTATCACAAGTTGTGGCAGATATATTCAAGAAACAAAATTAACATTAAAACCCAAAAGTTTTCTTTTTCTTCTAATGTGATTAAATTTATCTTGTGTACCAGTTGTACAAAATGCACATTAACTTTTGAAGAAATGCATTTTGGATTCAAAAAAGTCATTCAGGGTGGGAATAGACACATACTTCATATCTCTCAGCGCCTCTTTAGGAGAGCTATGCCTTTTCCTGGGCTCCCCAGGTAGTCCCAGTAAATCTGCATTTGGGCTCACCTTTTCAGCTTCAGATCTGAAGCACAGTATATCTGCAGTTAATATTATAGCAAATTCTTTGTCAAACCTTAACTGTATTCATATCCTTTCAAAGTAGCAAAACTCACAGAAGAATGGAATAGCTCAAAAGCAGGAAGGGCCTCAACTACAGGTAATCCTCAACTTACAACCATTCATTTGGTGACCGTTCAAAGTTACGATGATGTGACTTATGACCATTTTTTCCACTTACCACCATTATAGCATCCTGGTGGTCATGTGATCAAAATCCAGATGCTTTGCAACTGGCATGTATTTATGACAGTGTGATTACCTTTTGCGACCTTCTGACAAGCAAAGTCAACGGTCAAAGCCAGATTCACTTAATAACCATGTTACTAACTTAACACTGCAGCGATTTACTTGTAGCAAGGAAGATCATAAAATGGAGCAAAATTCACTTAACAACTATCTTGCTTAGCAAGGGAAATTTTGCGCTCAATTTTGTTTGTAAGTCAAGAACTCCCTGTGCTCATTTTCTGATGCAGTGTTGTAAACTATTATTTTCTATCAGTAATAGGAGTACTACATTTTATAAATATGTTCATATATTTCCGAACAGTTCTGTATTACTTTTGTTGGTTGTCAACATGAACTATGAATTCTTATTCAACATCCCTAAATAAACTTTACAGGTGCTGAAAATAGAAAACCTTAGCAAATACTTGCCAGTTTTAGCCGAGCTTCTAAGTTTTAAACTATATGCTGCCCTTTTTTTTTTCTTTTAAATTATTTAAGGGGCATCGGTGGGGGAAAGAAAGGAGACCGTTTATTGATACTAAAGCCTTTACTGTAATAAACCAAATATATTTACAATTTGTACAAATGTTTGATCTTCAACAAAACATACAAAAACCCATATCCCAAGAGGCAAAAACCAGGAAACAATTTTATCCAAGATACCACTGTTCTACACAAGACAGAATGCAGGTGGAACCGCAAGTGCTGAAACGTCATCCCACATCATCAAGCAATGAGCATGATTCTATGATGTCATAAAAGGAGGCCCCCAAAAGGCTGCAACAGACTCTGCTGTTAAAAATCCATTAAAACTATGCTACGTTAGTCCTTCTTGCTAGATGTTGAGGAGCGTTGTGGGAAGATGTGGGAACCAAGTTCTTCGTTTCATCGTTTTAAAAAAGTAGAGTCTTTCTACATCTACAGTTTAAAATCATTTTGGCCCAGTTCAACTCTTTTTAAGTTTCCAACGCAATTTCTCAGTAGATAACTTCATAGACGGTAGCCTTCTTGTCTCCAGACCCAGTAACTATGTATTTATCATCAACGGAGATATCACAGCTGAGCACGGAAGATGACTCTTTGGACTAGGAGAGAAGAAACAGAAGTATAAGGGTCTATATGCCTGAACTCACACCTATGCACAAACCTTCCCTTGCTCCTACCCACAATGTATCAAGTTTTGGATTTAAATTCTAATGTGAGTGTAACATGTCCTATTTTAAGGTTGAAATAAGCCTATGCTCAGTTCCATGAACCTCCTGGCACAGCAGAAAGGGTATTGGTAATGGTACTGGTAATATTAACCCCCCATCTCAAAAGAATTCTGTTTTTAAACTTATTTTATATGCAAATTATAGTTCTTACCTGGAATATACTGGCACCATATGGGGTCCTCCAGGCATTTAGGAGATTATCTTTCCCGGTACTTACAAACCATTTGCCTGGAAAATGATCATTAATGAGAACATTTAGATATACTACATAGACATATACTGTATTCATAAAAGCCCTCTTCTGAATTGTTTCCAGGTTTACTTAATACAAGCAACTCTGTGACTCAAGACATCACATGGGAGAGAAGAGGACAAGGGGAACAGAAAGTAGGAAAAAGTGTCAAAGAACACTTCACGAAACTTAATACAACTTTTCATTTTGACAAATGCTTGCTGGCATAAATAACCCATGGAGTTTCTGAAATCAACTTTTCAAGTGATGTATCCTTATGAAGTGACTGAAATGCAAGATTTAACTAAAAGGTCATAACTAACTGGTCCAGTGAGTATCAAAACTGTGGACCTTCAACCAGGGGTGGGATCCGACCGGTGTAACTATCAGTTTGGGGATTTTACACTTTGCATTTTACATTACATTTTATCTGACAAATAAAACCAAAGCATATCAACGCCCCCAAAGTCCTTCAGAAAAGGACAATGTTAAAGACATACAAAACTCCACAAGAAGTCATCCCAGATGGCCGACCACATCATTGGAAAAAAAAAAGTGGCCACATGCTGAGTATTTGTGGCAGTTTAACCAGTTATAAGGGCATGGACCACTGTAGTCATGCCCTCTATTTCAAGTAAGGCTGCAACTAGCACATCAGCTAAAATTGGCAAAAAAACAACAACCTCCATGTACTGATCCAGCAGGAATTAAAAGTCAAAGAGTACTCCAAATTTGCAAACTTTCTGCAGGTGGTTAAAAATACTGTACAGTGCCGCTATCCGCTATATTATTATTTTGTAAGCCTTCTCACATCCTTGCTGGGAGAACCAGCAAGAAGAGAGCTACATTTATTTTCTACTTCTTAATGCAAAGTGGAATGGAAATATTCAAGTGGCATGTCTTCTTTTAAGGGCAGCTGTAGCTAATTTATACAAATGTTGATGACTGTTAGACATTATTCCTCAAACTTACCACAGTATGCAAACTTGAGTGAGAGCACACAGCTTTCATGCAGATGAAGCTGGTATTTGTCTGGCTTATTTACATGCAGTACTTCCACATTACTGCTTTCCATTCCCACAGCCAGCCATTCACCAGTGGGACAATAGCCAAGGGAAAATATCTTTAAAATAAAAACAGAGAGCTATTTACAATCCCAGCGAAAAGGGTAAACAATGAGAGAAGGAGAGAAAGAAAGGGATGGAGGGAGAGAGAAATAGAAACTGCTTTGTATATATATTGTGAAACATAGGATGATGATTTAGAGCTAGAAATCAGGACCAATATACGTTTATAATATGTATATATTAATTCCAGAATATGTGGACTAGTGCTAAACAGGCTTGTCACCTACAAAGGCATTTTGTTGCATTTTATTCTCCTTTGTTTTCACCTAACCCAAGTGAAAAATGCCAAGTAAGATTTATATATGCACTCACAGTTTTAAAGATTGTATAGGAAATATTCAAAAAAAAATTTCAAAGAAATTGTCACAAACAGGTGGTATAAATTCCTAAATACATCCTCGTTAGAAGTGGTTTTTATCCCTTAATAAATGGCTTCCTAAATAGTAGTTTGAGACTATAGCAACCTATATGGATAATAAGGTTAAACTGTGAACACTGTTAAGCAGTACTTCTGAACAAATGTTTGGTCTCCTCCCAGAGTTACTAAATGTACCCAGTAGATGAAGGATTTGAAATGTGTATTATTCACTGTCTTAGAAATGCTTTAAAGAAAATAAAAGACACCTGGGATGTGAAGTCATGCTGCTGGAGCTGCCTTCCTTCTCTCAAGTCCCAGGATCTGACAGTGTTGTCCAGGCCTCCCGTCCAGAGCTTGGTACCATCATTAGAAATGTCAATACAGCTGGCTCCATCTGTGTGGCCCTGGAATTGCCTGATAAAACAAACCAGATTGAATAATGATTTCCTGCCAGAACTCAAGGTAAACACTGTTGTGTTGTTAGTTTTGGATTCTGCCTGAGTATCATCTTCTCTGCATTAGCTAATGTGCATGAAGCAGCAATCTTGCACCCTTCCTACTGTGAAATGAGCTCCCTGTATGCAAGCTTTTTTTTTTTTTTTTGCAGGTGCCAAAGCACATGGAATGAGCCGCAAATTTGGGTAATGAGAACCAAACATATGTGTGCATTGATCTGTAAAAGGTGGAAGACTCTTTGATAAGCTGTAATTCACTACTGCAACACCTGGAAATAAAATTGAACAGATTACCAAGCTAAACTCAATATACAAAAGACAAATTGGCTCACAGAAAGAGCCAGTTATTTATAGGCTTTGTCAAGCTGCCAAATCAAGGACATTTTTAAAAAAATGTTTAAAAGATTTGGCTACATAAACACAAGGAGGAAGCTATCAAGAAACACGTCCTGACTAAGCCTTGCAAAACTCTGACCTAAGTCTGTCATCATTGTTCAACATTTTACATTTTAAATAGTTATAATTTAAATATAAATTTTATCTGTGAAACCCCTTGTTCTCAGTAATAAAAACTTACTCAAGTATATATTAAACCCTAAGCTTGAATGTTTAAAAGACTTGCTTTTTTCCCCCATCAACAATTAGATTTAGTACCATGTCATAATAGCAGCTGAAGAAGAACTATCCTGGGATAAGCTACGAATCTGCTTGATAAGCCCTAGAGGAGCACTGTCTTTCAGAAAGTGAAAAAAGGAGTTTTTCTACAACATGTACTGACTGCAGGTAAGGCTGAATGAATCACAAAAAGTTCAACCAATAGGGAATAATTAATGCCACCACTTGAGGCCATGTCAGATTACTATTTTTAGTTGCATTTTCGAAAATAAAAGTCAAATTAAGAATGTCAATGCTGATTCAGATTGTTTTTCTAAGGTACTGAAAAAGTTCCAAGGCTATTGAAGGAAAGTGACTATTATTCAAAAAGGAAAGCCATGAAAGAATTCAAAAAATGTTCTATTGCTGTTTTGTCTTTTTTCCAATATACACATCTTATATTTCAGTACCACACTCCCTTTTCAAAGGATCTGATCTACTGTGTAATTAGTACTTGCATAAGTAAAGCCCAAACCCATTGTAATCACAGATGATGAAGGGAAAAAGAGATACAGAAGATAAAGGCAGATACAAATAATAATTTCCGCTTGAAATACTGGCCAAAACTTTCCGGTATAATGCACAGTGCAGTGTAAATTATATTCAAAGGTGGTAACTGACAAACTATTTCAACTTAACCTGATTTCTTGGGCAAATCAAACATCTAAATGTATTGATGCCATAGCTTGTAAATAAGCATGCATACAATGTATGTGTCTGAAAATTTGGCATTGCAAAAGCAGAAATGCATTGCATTAGTTGATAGCATCAATATTATCAAATAACTTTATGAATATGGGTATCAGCCAGGAACCAGGAGGAAGGGAGGAAAGAAAAAAAGAGATTGAAGTTAGGGACTCAGTTTTCAAAGTCTTAACTTTTTACTATTCTACTTTATGGGCATAAAAAAAAGAATAAAATTAAATACAGAGCTGTCCGTTTTCTTTAAAAACAAAACACAAGCTGCAGAACTTAAATTAATTTGATTTTTGGCCCATCAGTATAGGGTTCACATTTCTGCTTGTAATTAAGATGACTCATTCAATCTGTAAGTGTCCAGAAATGCTTAAGTGGCCAAATGCCGATGCTTTAAATAGCCTCTCATTATGAAGGCAGGTGCAAATGTCAGCTGTGCTTGCTGAGATTTATTGTGCATCACTGCCAGGTTTTTTTTGGTGATATATGAATAGTTGGTTTTGTGGTCCACCAAACACTGTTAAATTACAAAGCTATTTTGGACTGTTAAAAGTTTCTTCCTTGCCAAATCATTCCCACCAAGGTGTACCAAAACATTCTTTCTTTTAATCTTGAAGGCTTGAAAGGAAATTACTTATGTGAGCATTATGCTAATTACACACCAGGCCTTGCAAGCTTGGAAATATTAGAGGTCATCTGCAAAAAGAAGCCAAGGGAGAAGGGAGAAACCCCTGACTAGAAACCAACAAAGGCATCAAGAAAAGCAGAACATTATTTGAGCTAATTTTTATTTTTATTTATCCTTTAGGTAAGTGAACTGTTTGAGAGCTGTTTCATTCATTTACAGTTGACAGTTATTTGAGGATAGTCTTAAATGTACTTAACTTAAATTTAGCCTTACATTTAACAAATTGAAGTGTTTTTTTTTTTTTTTTGGGGGGGATTAGCCTATTATGATACAAAGTATTTAATGCCAAGAGATTGAAGCTCCTAGACCTCCAAGATTAGATGCTGTCAAGCTAGTATTCAAAGTATCATGACAGAAAGGTTTTTGATTTCACACTAAGGCAACAGGAAGAGAGTTCTGACAGTTTAAAGTGTAATTTTAAATTTTCAATAAGTTTCATGAAACAAGGCAGGCAAAACAATGAGAGCTGGTGCCAGACTACAGTGCAGATAAATGAAAGTTTTGTTATAGTTTTTAATCGCCTTGGGTAGGAACTGTTTTGGCTAGCAAGAGGGTTAGGGTTGAATTAGGCATCCAGCCTAATTGTCAGTGAGAATTTGTAGAAATGGGGGTAGGTGGTGGGGATAAAAACATATGAGAAAATGAATAATAGGATTGTGTTGTGAGGAAAAGAGTGAGAAAATGTTAAATGTTATGAGAAGTTGTTGACAGAAGGTCAGACCAAAAGGTGAGGAAAGGTGGATGTGTTATTGGAGATAGATGGACACAAAATTGAATCATGAACCTTGGCCATAAGATTTGGAGAGTTGTCAGACAGTGGTGAGGAAATTAGGGATAATTCAGGTCAGCAATTTTCTGATGGCCTCAGTCACTAAGGTCACAAATGGAAAATACAGCAGCTGCCATTATTATTTCAGCAGCCACTAAAGTGAAAAAGGAGGCCCAATCAGGAAAATACACACACACACACACACACACACACACACACACACACGTGTTCTGACAGAGGTGGATAACAGAGGTAGAGGCTGTGATGAAGATTTGACAGCGACACTGAGAGACCAATCTGGGATCAGAGACTAGAAAAGTAATGGGAGCAGTAGAAAGCCAAGCCAGGAGCCCAAGCTGATTTGACACTGGCTGAAGATAGAGAATGGAAGGAACCTGAAATGGCCAGGAAGCCTAATTGAAAGAACAGGCTAATCTGGTGGTGGACTTTGGAATTCAGCTCCCAGGTGAGAGGTAGGGAGAAATGAAGAAGACCAAACTATGGGAAGAGGGAACCAGGGAGAGTAGAAACACTTGTCTTACTATAGTACATTGAGTGCAGTAGTGCATGAGTGCCACTAGGAACTATGTTGACATTGCTGCAGGTAGGTAGGCAAAAATGCCTAAAATTGGTAATGTGCAGCAGAAGGCATGACTATGTGGATAAATGATAGTAAGTTGTTTGAATGGTGAAGATGGAGTGGAGTTTGATGAGGTCTGTAGAAATTCCCTGGATATTATGGCCAAATGGGATATCTAGGCCAGGGTTCTCCAACCTTGGCAACTTTAAATCTTGTGGACTTCAACTCCCAGAGTTCCTCTGCCAGCAAAACTGGCTGAGGAACTCTGGAAGTTGAAATCCACAAGACTTAAAGTTGCCAAGGTTGGAGAACCCTGATCTAGGTGGTAAATGAAAGAGAAACAGAATTGGGGAAGAGGCCAGGCATTTACTGCAACAGAAGGGCAGAGGAAAGGTACAGCAAGGGACTTTATAAAAACCAACATTTATTAATATTGATATTGAACCCTAACCTCAACCATAAGTCTAACTAGCAGTGGGATACTACATGTTTCACTACCGGTTCGGTAATCACGTGTGCATGCGCATGCAGCTAACATGCTTTCCCCACACCAGCTGAGGCCTGCAGTGCCAATCAGTTGATCGAATAAAGAAAAGCACAGGGGCAGGTGGAAGGGCTGTTCCTGCGCTTTTCTCTTCTTTCTACTCTCAGCTGATCATGAGGTGTGTTGTTGTTTTTTAAACTATAGGTTCGGCCAAACTGGGCCGAACCGGAACATACCACCACTGACTTTAACCCTCCAACCTGATGGGCTCCTACTGTAGTGGCACTGATGTCAAATATCATGGGGGAAAAGACCGACCCTTTGAAATTTCACATTGGAATAAGTACAGAACAGAGTTTTCATCATATTTATTAAATGGAACGATTCGCTCAGGTAGAAGAACCAGTCTAACCAATTGTTCGCAATCTTTGGAGACAGCGTTTTTCTCTTTTTATATATAAATATTTTTAAGGCATGCTGATATTCAATTATACAAAGCTACAACCAGCTTTGGAAGTTTTGAATCAGAATCTGGTGGCTGTAAGAGACTGGGTACCAAGAAAGTGTCTGTAACTGAGTAGAGTTGCTTCTCATTCACAACTATCTTGGCTGTCCAGAAATCTCTACCAAGGGTTATACTTCCCCTAGAACACTGGTCCCCAACCGTCCTGGCTTGGAAAGAGGGGGTAGTTCTGTGCAAGTGGCAGATGAGTGGCACTTGAGTGCAAGCACCCATTACCTGCACAAGGGGAGCTGCATGCGTGAGACAAGTACCTGCTGCTCACAAAAGGAGAGCTGCACACAAATACGTGTTCTCCCGATACTTTCCGCAGCCCAGTTCCGAACTGGTGATCCCTATCCCAGAAGATCTAGTTTATACTTTGTTGGTCCACCTAGATTCATGATTCCTGCTTGGACAGCAAATAGAAACTAGGACTCCTTTGCTCATTTTTTAAAATAGAAATGCAAGTTATGGCACCACTTGGTTTACATGGCTCCGATGGCCCTCACAATCACACATTTTTACTATTCCAACACACTCTACTGCCTTTGTAAATGATTCAGCACCTACATTTTGTGAAGGAGGATTGTAGAGTTACTGCCATTCTATGGTCCCTGAATGAGCTGCCAGTAAGTTTCTGAATCTACCTCAAAATGCTGATTATTATGGATTAGGCTGTTCAATGCATGACATTTGGCTACAGACTACTTAAAAAAGATGATTCTGCCCCGCCTACCCCAGGCAACCAAAGGAGGTGTTTTTAAGGCCATACGTCATAAGCAGAGGGAAGGTGAGGAGCCAAAAAATGGCAGCCTATTGCATTCATATGCTGCATTCGGAGATACATCTAGCTTCTGCTATTTGGAAGGACCCTGACAAGCATCTTATTCCAGTTGGACTTTGGCCCTTGATGAGAAATTTCATCTTGTTTTTGATGTGTTTAAATGCTGCATTGATATGATCCTATGACTTTGAACACAGCATCATATCTTTCAGATTGGAGCAATATTATTATTATTATTGATTAAATTTATTGGCCACCCATCTTACCACAGGCTAACTGGGCAACTTACGATGTTAAAAAGGATAAAAATTATACAAAGCCCATATATATTACAAATACAATACTACAAAAATATAAAAATACAAATTCTCAACCCTAACTAAAAGTGGGGAGGGAGGGAGTAGGACAAGGGGTGGGTTGGAGGTGGGATTTGTTATTAATCTATCAATTACCTGCAGTGTGAAACTCCCCCCCTTGGAGCCCCAAGCTAACTGACAGAGTCAGGTCTTGAAGCTCTTGTGATTTCAATTTAATTTCAGTTTTTGTTGACACTAATATAAAAATATGGATGAATCAATCAATCAAATGGACTATTGTTCTTAAGAATATGGAATCAAGAACAGCATATGTCAACAAACAAAGCTACGCAAGAGCCTGAAGCCAGCGTCAGTAGAGTAGTAGTTCAAAATAAGCAGAAGGCCCACATGTAACTGAATTAAGAAAGATGATTGAGGAATTAAGAGGTCAGGTGCAGTAGGAACTCAAATTAAAAGAGCCCACTAGAGAATGAAAAGCTATTAAAGTATGATGGAAAAATGGATGAAGAATGTCAATAGAGGATCAGCTCTTGATCAAGCACATTATAAAAGAGGTTAATTATGTAACAAGTTTGCCATCATTTCACTCTTAATGTTATCAGCTATCCCTGGTGGAGGCTAATTGAATGGGAAATCCTTCAGTCACTAATTATTTGTACTTACATACCAATAGATTTATGTTGTATTTTACACAGGTACTCCTTGACTTATAACCACAATTGGGAGTAGAATTTTGGTCGCTAAGGGATTCAGTTGTTAAGCAAGTGCAGACCCAATTATATGGGCATTTTTAAGGTGGTAGTTAAGCAAATCACAACAGTGAATCACAGTCATTAAGCAAATCCTAACTGACTTTGCTTGTCAGAAGCCAGATAGGAGGGGTACAAATCATGATCACATAACCACAAGAGCAGGGGTGGGATTCTACTGGTTCGGCCCAGTTCTATAGAACCAGTAGCTCCGAAGAACAGCTAACACCGAAAGGGTTCACTGCGACGATCTTCTGGTCATCTGTTTGGCCTGCCCACCCGCCCGGGCTCTAGGCTGTCCTTTATTCTCTTTTTCCTCCTCAGCTGCTTTGCACAGCATAGCTGAGTGCCACTCGTCAGCTGGAGCAAGTGCATGCTTGCTGGACCCGTAATTTGTAAGTAGTGTGCACGTGCAGCGCACATTTGGCACGCACACATGCGAAGTGAACCGGTTGTTATGCTGGTAGGATCCAGGAGTGGGATACGACAGGTTTAACTACCGGTTCGGGATTTACGAGCTTCCCTGCACGCTGTGAGCTGCGCGCATGTATATCGTCATTAGCACGTCATCAGCACGCTGCGTGTAGAGAAGCAGCCTTTCTTGTTTTTTTTAAACTTTTCTTGTTTTTTTAACTGCAGCTGTGCCTCTTTTCTTGTTTTTTTAACTGCAGCTGTGCCTCGCACAGCAGCTGAGGTTGAAAAATCAGGAAATAAAGATCAGGTAAGAGCCCAGGTGGGTGGGTGGGCAAAAACATCAGCAGACATAAACCGGTTCTATGTCTGCTGCTCTTCAGAGCTACCGGTTCTACAGAGGTGGACAGAACTGGTAGAAATCCACCCCTGCACGAAGAGGCTACAAATGTTGTAAATGTGGGGTAGTTGCCAAGAGCCCTAATTGTGATCATGTTAGTGTGACTATTCTAATTCCAAGAACGGATTGTCACTTCTTCTGAAGCCATCATAACTTCTAACTGTTGAGGATCCACTCTTGACCCTCAACAGGGAAAGGTCGTAAAAAGTACAAAGACTACCTGTACCTTTCCTTGATACAAACTATGCACTGTACAACTGAAGATAACCAGATAACCTGAACAAGCTATAAATATTCTTT
Organism: Notechis scutatus; assembly: GCF_049901735.1. Taxonomy (NCBI): domain Eukaryota; kingdom Metazoa; phylum Chordata; class Lepidosauria; order Squamata; family Elapidae; genus Notechis; species Notechis scutatus. The sequence continues at coordinate 204,470,760 of NC_142010.1, forward strand.
AACATTCAGCATTTTCAAGTGTTTGCAGAGCACACCTGCAGTATTTCTGGCAGACAAGGTAGCTAACAGCTTTCATTTTTTTAAAGACAGGAATGGCATTTATTTACAAATGGTGACAAATAAATATTCCCTAGAATAAAACTCACTCCCTGTCATGGCCAGACAAGTACAGCAATCACAAAAAATGCACCTTTGCTCAAAACAAGGGCAGAAATTGAGAATTGGTGTTAGTTTCCATTCTAGGTAAGAAAACAAAGGCTGTAAATAAACTATAAGTAGCTAATGATGTACCTTCTCAAATGTTCAAACTATTGTTTTTGAAAACAAAACAGAGGAAGGAGTAGGACATTGTGCTTCCAGCTTTATAGTACAATTTGAAGCCACAACAATCAGATTTGACACAAAGAAAATCTCAGTTTCAAACAAAACCCATGCCAATTAATCATAGAACTCATTTTTCTCACAACTTATAATTATTTTCATAGCATTCTAAAATATAAACCACATTAGTGATTGCTGGATTTTTATTTTTGGATGTCATCTCACTGGCTTCTGAGATTTCAGAAGACATTATCCATAAAAATACAGCTTCCCACTCATAAGGTTTTGTTTCCAAATATCAGCACCCAGACAATTGAATGCTGCAGATTTTCTTGTGAAACTGAAACACATAACCCTGAAAACTTTTGATGTACTCAAACTTTTCATTCTGAAGAACCAGTGGCAGATGGAGTACGTCCACATAAAAGTAGCTTTCAGAGTAGTTTCAAATGGATAAAGTAGAGCAACTAACCTGACCAGGGTCTGATTGTGCAGGTCCCATACTGCAATGTTCCCATCGCTACAGCAGGAGAAGCACACCTTGGAATCGGGGCTGATTGCTAGTGCGTAGCAGGCGGGAGCCGAGGATGTCAACTCTGCTTTTATACGTGGAGTGGGTGCTGCCAGGTCCCAAATGGATAACGTGCTGGCCTCCCCACCAACGATCAGGGTGCATCCATCAGGCAGTAGCTTACAAGACCGAATGTAGTTATCTCTATTCTGGAGAAAAACACATGGCCTCAGAAATATATAATGCACTGATGGGCTATGACACTTTTGCAAGCCATTTCAAGAAAGAGATTATAGGACATCTCTGTTATAGTTAAGTAACCCAAAAAGAAAAAAGAGATGGAAAAAGTAAGGAGTTATTATAGATTCCAACCCATAAACTAAAACCAATTGTCAACATGTTCACTTCTAAAACACAAATTAGAATAGCAAAACTTCTGTAAAACATCTAGAACAGGGATGTCAAATTTGATTTCATTGAGGCCCGCATCAGGGTTGTGTTTGGGGGGCCATGGCCAGTGTGGGCATAACCAGCTCAACATCACTCGTGTTGGGGGTACCTGTGGTTGGCCCGAGAGCTCTGCCAGTGAAAACGGAGCTCAGCAGGGCCGCACGCTGAATCCACTGGCAGAGGATTGCAGGAGGCCATCACAGCTGAAAACAGAGCTCAGGAGGGCCATGCACAGCCCTCCTGAGCTCCGTTTTTGCTGGCAGAGAGTTTCAGGAGGCTGTCGCAGCCAAAAATGGAAGCAGCAAAGGTACCGCAGGCTGGTTCTTCGCTGCTTCCAGGGCAGCCCTGCAGGCCAGATCCAAGCAGCCCTGAGTTTGACACCTCTGATGAAGAAAATACAGTGCTACAAACAATTTCATTTTCTTAGAAAGTTCAGTAAGTTTTTCTCTGGGGCAGATGAATTTCATTTTAAGTTAAGCCACTTGAAGCACTGCAGCTAAAACAATATGTGTTTTTGGCAACACTGGTATCTTGTAATATGGTGGAAGTAAGGATACAGTGGCACAAATTATTAATAGCTTGCTTCTAAGTACATTTAATTAAAATTATTGCTTTTATGGTAGAAATAACCTCAAGACTAAACTAAGTTCATCTGAACCCAGGTTTTAGTACTGAACTTCAATGAAACCACCTTTATTCAGAATTTCTTACCAGACAGTCCAGTTGAGAAACAGGACTCTTATTGCCAGGTTGGCTGATATCCCAGACTTTGACACACCCTTTTCCACCAGTATACACATGTCTTGTTGGATTGCTTATGGTAACCGCACACACCACTTCCCCATGGTTCAAGGTATTGATCTGGCGAGCATGCCGAGGTATTCCTGGTCCAATGAGAGCATCTGGAGGGAAAGGAACTGGCTGCATCTGGCCATCTGCAGTAACGTGAAAGGAATATGCTCTGTAGGGATGAAAGGAGCAGACAGTTTGGGAAGAAAAACAAAGGTCAAATTATTGACACATTTCAACCTGTGAGTATATGTCTATGTGCCACATGGTATGGAGTGCAGGTAACCCTCAAATTATCACCATTTATTTAACAACCGTTCAAAATTATGATGCCACTGAAAAGTGAATTACAATCACCCCTCACGCTTATGATCGCTGCAGTGTCCCTGGGATCATGTGATCAAAAATCAGGCACTTGGTAACTAGTATATATTTATGATAGCTGTAACATTTGGGAAGGGGTGTCACGTGATTGCCATTTACAACCTTCCTGAGACAGTCAATGGAGGACACTGGATTTGTTTAACAACCACAGCAAAAGAAGTCACTGGGTGTGAGTCACTTTATGACCTCATTTTTAGTGATAGAAGTTCTGGTCTCAGTTGTGGTTTTAAGTTGAGGATTACCTATAGCTGTTTCTATCTGAACAAAAGTAATCAATAGCACAGAAAAGATAAGTTATTTTTCACGGTGATTAATCAAGAATATCTATCAATTCTGAGCTGATGTGCCTTTTCAGTTCAAATACTTTGCCTTCCCTGTCCCCAGTTTTCTAGAGCTTCAACAACCAGTTCTTAGATGCTGAATGCATAGAATAGAATGTATGGATTCAGGGAATGACTAGTCTGAATTCTTCAATAAAGATCATTGAAACTTGATCATATCCTAATTCCATCTAATAAAGGTAGTCCTCGACTTATGAAAGTTCATTTAGGGACGTTCATAGTTACAACAGCACTGAAAAATTATGACCGTTGCAGCATTCCCAAGGTCATGTGATTTATATTCGGATGTTTGGCAACTGACTCATATTTATGACGGTTGCAGTGTCTTGGGATCATGTGATCCCCTTTTGCAACCTTTTGACCAGCAAAGTCAGTGGGGGAACTAGATTCACTTAACGATCATGTTACTAATTTAACAACTTCAGGATTCAGCTAACAAATGTGATAAAAACATCAAAAAATATGGCAAAACTCGCATAACAAATTTCTCAGCAACATAAATTTTTGGAGTAAGTTCTTTAAAACATTTTGAGGAGGAGGAGGGGAGGGGGGAGGAAGAGGAGGGGAGGAGGAAGGGAGGAGGAGGATAGCAGCAACAGTCATATGCCTTAATTTCTCTTAGAATCTTGTCAGGCTAAAAGCATTAGCATTCTCATTACTGTTCTTTTGAACAACCAGCCTGTATTTGTATTTTAAATGCCATGTGTTAGTTCAGAAATCCATTTTGCTAGAAAGAGCACAATATATGTTGGATAAACACTAATTCACACTCATGCACACACACTCCACCCTATTGACTTCTTGAACTATGAATGAAATGGCGAAGCTCCCCCAGTCAAGAAGAGACATAGCAAGGATCCTGCATTTCATTTGCCAAATAAATTCAATATGACATCCTGATTTGTGTGCCTGAAAGGAACTAGTTTTCAAACTCAAGCTGAAAACTCTCCTGCTGTCAATATAAATTTGCAGTAGACAGGGCATTATCTGAACTCCTACACCAGAAATTTTCAATAGACTTATCTATCACAGATAAGGCTATAACATCAGAAAGTTGCTATGGGTAACTGAAGACATCCTACTGCCTTGGGGTGATCAGGCGTAGCGTCAATCTAGTTTCAAAAAGCAAATAATGAGAGGAGATCAACTCAGCACCCAGGATTTTCAAAGTTTATCTTGTCTATTTATATAGTACACAAAGACTAAGAAAGAAGCAGCTTCTTTAAGGCAGAAAGAATATATGTTGTGTAGGAGTCAAAGAGAAAGGGACCAGGTAGTATTATTATTTTTTTGTTCAATCAAAGAAACAAGACTGGGGAATAATAGCCAGGAGATCTGGGGCTTTTATGACCCTGAAGTTCTCAATTCATGGAGGTTTTACTTTTCAACTTAATTGAAGGTTTTGCAACCACACTGTCAAAGGAAAAAAGAAAAAGAAAGAAATCTCCATCAAATGTCTAAACATTAGTATTTTAAGTAAAACAAAAAATAAAAACTGTCATCAAAATCCAGAATATGTAGTTAGTACATAATATACAGAAACTTGTCTGCTGAGATAGACATACAATTGGAGAAAGAAAACAATTATTTTATGATGATTGGGTGTGTATGTTTATTGTAGGTAATGGAGAACTGATAGGATGCATGATAAAAAACATTTACAATTTAAGCCCAGATCAAATCTCAGAAAGGATCCTAGAAAACAGGACTTCAGTTCTTAGATATCTGGGGCTCTCCAGGGATACTAAAATCACACTGAATCAAATAATGAAAAAGTTTTAAATAACAGGCCTCTGCAATTCAGCTTTGGTATGATTTCGGGGTCTGAGATTCAGAGATAAAGTGATCTTGATTCAAGACACTTTGTGATTTGATTTGGGAAAGAAATCATCCATAGACTATAAAGGAAAGGCATATAAATACTTGCAGCTGTTTATTTTTTTAGCAAAAGGGGTTTTAAAAGATAAGGATGATAAGAATCTCTAGAGAACATTGACCCTACCTAATTTCTGTCGAGCAGTTTATAAGATTTCACAGGAAGTTTTTTTAAAAAAAAAAAAAAAAATAACAATCCCCCTTCATTTTTTCTAAGACCCAAATCACCAAGAAGAAGAATGTAGTGAAGTAGCCCTCAAATTACACCTCAAAGACTAGGCTACTGATCCAAGGTGTTGAGAAAGATTCCTGGGGGAGAGAGGCAGAGACTCACATGAAGAGTTCCCTCACTGTTGACTTTCAGAGGAAAAACTCTTGTCCAGAGCTCTTCTGGACAGGTAACAGAAGAAAACTGCTGGACTGGGACAGCATAGCTTTGCTGCTTCTGTGAGTTCCCTTTTCTTTGTGTGTGGTGATATTGTCAGGGGTTCTTTTTAAACCATATCCCATCATTAGATTGACCCATCATCATTAGACTGGAGACACACAAAAGCACTAGTTCCTACATTTGGGGATTTCCATTACATCTCCCTATAAGGAAGGAAGATTTTTTTTATTTTGCAAGGGTGTACAAAAATCATGCATAAGATATGTGCAAACATACACTTCCTATTACCTCTGTCCTCTTTTGTTTGTTTGCTCTGTACTCTTAACTATGATATCTCTCTATGTTTTCTTCTTACAAAGCTAGTTCTGTTTTAACTCTCTGTAGTTTCTTCTACGTTTCTTCTTTCTTGTTGTTTTTTAACAGCCAGCATGTAGAGCTCTTGCCCCTTTCCAAGTTATGCTTTCTCTTGCTGGGCCCTTTCTACTTTTTCTGAGGACCATTCACGCCCTCTGAAGAAAAAAAGTTCCTTCTTTCATTTGGTTGTGTAGTCTGTTTGCTAGTGGCTGCAGAACTCCAAAACTCACAACTCCTCTATTTTTCTCCCACACCTGTGTCAAGGTTGCAGCTTTACTGGCAACTCTGCCATGCTGCAGCTGGGGGAAAGGCCTCAAATGGGAAGCAAGGAAGGCAGCTCAGGTGCCTGCAATTTTGTCAAGGAGACTTGCTTGCTTGCTGAAATTGGTATCTGCTCTGAGCTGATGCTGCTTTTTGTGTTGAAAGAATCTACAAATGGTATTATAAACTTTACTCATGTTAATATGTTTATAAAGAAGTTAATGATCCTGCTGAATCATCTCTGTGTTTCTTGGACTTGAATTTTTGCTGCAAACTCTAACACAACACTTGTGTTAGTCTAGCACTCATTCATTCATTTTTGAAAGATTTAAACCATTTTGGGCACAATTTAAAGGTATATTTTGATCCAAATTGCTTATTGAACTGACTGGTCTTCTTTTCTGTTAACCTCAACAAAGAAGCTAAGAACCGAGAAAGTAAATTGCACCCAATTACTGTTAACCTCACAGTTCTAACAGAGTTCAATAATGTGAGTGTGGGCTACGATAAAACTCAAAGGCCAGCCACTCAAATCTGTCAGAGAGCTCCTCACACCTCTCAATCCACCCAGCCTCCCTTTCTCTCAAATTGCATAAACTGTGATGGCACAAGAAAAGTTATCAATTCTGAAAAATGTTGTGAAAGACCACAAAGCATTTCAAAATCAAAGACTTCAAGCAGGTACCTTCTTTGATTTGTGAATTAACGTTAGTAACATGATTTGATCAAAATTCTTGAAAATTTTGATGAAAATGATGAAAATTCTTGAAAATTGGTGCAACTCTAATATATACACTTTATTTGCAGAGAATGACCTAGTTTGCAGAACTACTTTTCAAATGTGGCATTTGAATTTTGCTTTGGAACATTAGGAATGAAACATGCAGAGCAAACATTTGTAAAGAATTGAAATGTGACTGACAGGTTTTATTTCTGAATTCTGAACCTGAATGTTTGCCTTGCATTCCCATTCCACTATCTTGCAGCACAGGAACAAATGAGTACATAATGTATTCAAATATTCTGAAACTGTTTGAAACTTGAAAATGAAATTATCTTTTAAGTCATATTAAACTTAGAAGTAGGAATCACCATTTTTAGCATGTACATTTCTACCGTGTTTCTCACAAAATAAGGCCGGGCCTTATTTTTTTTTGACCCCTGAAAAAACAGGTAGGCCGTCTTTTCGGGGGTGACTTAATTTCCTCCCACACCTAGAGCAGCCCATATGCATGTACCTCGCCGCGAGGCTGCTTCTATCGGCTGACGAAAGCTCCCAAAGCCAGAGTCCCTAGCTGCTTCAGGGTGTGGCGTGGCTGCCCATGTCCCCTTGCCTTTAGGCAGTCTCTTTTGGGCGATGGAAGCTCCCCAAATGCAGTCACCAGCCACTTCGATCGGCTGGTAGAAGCGGCCTCGGGGTGAGTGCACACACACACACACACACTCCGCTTGCCGCGAGGCCGCTTCTATCAGCAGACAAAAGCTCCCTTGAAGGCAGAGTCCCCAGCCTCTTCGGGGCAAGGCGTGGCTGCCCGTGTCCCCTCATCTTTAGGCAGTCTCTTTCGGGCGATGGAAGCTCCCCAAATGCAGTCACCAGCCACTTCGATCAGCCAGTAGAAGCGGCCTCGGGGTGAATGCACACACACACACACACACTCCCCTTGCCGCGAGGCTGCTTCTATCGGCAGATGAAAGTTCCCTTGAAGGCAGAGTCCCCAGCCGCTTCGGGGCGAGGCCGATCAAAGTGTGCGTTCACCCCGAGGCCGCTTCTACTGGCCGATCAAAGTGACTGGTGACTGCATTTGGGGAGCTTCCATCGCCCGAAAGAGACTGCCTAAAGACGAGGGGACACGGGCAGCCATGCCTCACCCTGAAGTGGCTGGGGACTCTGCTTTCAAGGGAACTTTCTTCTGCCGATAGAAGCGGCCTCGCGGAGAGGGGAGTGTGTGTGTGTGTGCGTTCACCCCGAGGCCGCTTCTACCGGTTGATCGAAGTGGCTGGTGACTGCATTTGGGGAGCTTCCATCGCCCAAAAGAGACTGCCTAAAGATGAGGGGAAACGGGCAGCCACGCCTCGCCCTGAAGCGGCTGGGGACTCTGCCTTCAAGGGAGCTTTCGTCTGCCGATAGAAGCAGCCTTGCGGCGAGGGGAGTGTGTGTGTGCGCTCGCCCCGAGGCCGCTTCTATCGGCCGATCGAAGCTCCCTTGAAGGCAGAGTCCCCAGCTGCTTCGGGGTGAGACGTGGCACACACACACTCCGCTCGCTACGAGGCCACTTCTACCGGCCGATTGAAGTAGCTGGTAACTGCATTTGGGGAGCTTCCATCGCCTGAAAGAGACTGCCCTAAAGGCGAGGGAACACGGGTAGCCACGCCACACCCTGCAGCGGCTGGGGACTCTGCCTTCAGGGAGCTTCTATCGGCTATTGGGGTATTCTAGCCTAGGCTACCTGCAGGGCACTCCTAAGGGCAAGTTTTCTCCCCATCCCCCCGCCCTTCTCCCACCCATTTCTCTTTACCTCGTGTAGTTCTAACAAACGATGTGAGAAATGGCAGGGAAAAGCATGGTTTGAATAGGCCTAAATTTTGGGGGCGGGGCTTAATTTCACCTCATGCCTAGAAATCATGCTGGGCCTTCCTATTGGTGGAGGCTATATTGTTGGAGAAACACAGTAGCTTAAATGCAAATTAAAACTATGTTTTATTTATCAGTTAATATTAAAATCCACTTCCCTTTAGCATTCTGGTGATGCAAAATTCTAAGATACAACAAATCTTGCCAATATCTTCTGCCAACTAAATGGCATAAAAACAGTATAATGTGCTCTGTACAGGAATGGTAAATATTGTCCGGTTTGAACTCCTTCGGAGACGGACCAAAATCCACATTTGTGCGTGGTTTCGATCCGTGCTCACTGCCAGAGCTCCCAGAGCTGGCTGGGTTCGGGGCTAAGCCACCCCGTAGAGGTGGTAAAGAGGAAGGAGACCCCCAGCAGGGTCGAGGAGAGCCACATCTCTCCTCCCCAGCTGGCCATTACTCCCTTTTCTGAAGGCGGTTGCAGCAGTGGTCAGAAATGGCCACCTCAAAGAAGAACTCGACCGGAAAAGAAAGTGCAGGAGGAAAATAAGAAGAGAAAGTTTTGGTTGACCGGGTTAAATCAAAAAAGCAACAACATAGGGTACCCTGGAATTTAAACTATAAAAATAATATTGTTCCCAAAGAAGATCTTGAAGCGGCGAAGGAGAGAGGAAAGGGAAAGGATCTGGTTTTTTTCCCCTTCCTTTCTTATATTGACAGCTAAGAGACTTAAGTAAGAAATTGATAAAAATCCACTTTGACATTAATAGGCATTTAAGCTGAAAATAAAATGTCAAAGGGATAATAAAGATTTTTGGATATTTAAAAACTTTTAAAAGCAGGAAAGGAGAGAAAAGAATAAAAGGGCAGGATCTGGAAAAATGGAGGAGACTGCCTGGAACAAAAAGGAATTTACAGTGAAACTTTAACAAGATTCCTAAAAAATACATTCCAACTGAAACTTTGTAACAAAATAATAGAACCCCAGGAAGAGAGAGTGAAAAAAGAAGCAAGAAGAAACAGCTTCGGATTATTTGGATTATTTGGTGATTTTTGGATTTTTGGCTATTGCATTTAAATGACTAAAATCAATCGGGTGGTTGTTTAAAAGTGTTTAAAATGGCATCACTTCAAGAAGAACTGAAAATGGAACTCAAAAAACAGAAAGAAGATGCACAAGAAGGGAGAGGCTCTTTTGGCTTCATATTTCAATTCCTAGAAATGGAGATCTGAAACTATGAGAAACAACAAGAAACGCTTGTAGAACAAGAAGATCTGGACAAAGAAGAAGCCATCTTTAATGATCAAGTAATTTTATGTGGGGGAAAAAAAGGAAAGGGGGGAAAGAGAGTGAAAAGTTTAAGATTTGAAAAACAACCAAAAAAAGGAACAGTTTGAAAAATAATTACAATATTAGAAAGCAACAGAAGAGGGGATTACAGAAGAGAAAATTAGAAGTAGAGACAAGGGGGTAAAAAGGGGAGGGAGAAGAAGAGGGGGAAGAAGGACAGGAAAAGAAGTTATAAAAGACAGGAACAAGATATAGAGAAACAGGGAAAAGATATAAGGATTGAAAGTATAAACCTGTTCAGAGATAATGGGTGAAAATTTAATTGAAAAAGGGATTCTGCAAAGGTGCATAAGATAGTATTGTTATATTAGAAATAGAAATAATTTTAGAAAATATGATGACTAAAATGATGGATAAAATATTCTAATATATGGCAAAAATATTCTAATATAGTGGAATGTTTGTCAATAAATAAATGAAAGAAAGTGAATGTGAAAATGAAATTAGGAAAGGATGGGAACATTTTAATTATTATTAATGATTTATAAAAATATAAGTGAAGAAGTATGGGGAAAAAGGATTAATTATGGAAAGTTTATAAGTGTTCACAAGGAAGTATGATATTCAATTGAAAAGAAAAAGATGTTAAGACTTTAATGAATATTAATGATAGAATTGAATTTGAATGAGTGATTTACACACACACACACACACACACACACACATGTATGTATGTATGTATGTATGTATGTATGTATGTATATTTTTTTAAGGATATAGTGTGTATTAAGAATGTACCAAGCAGAATTCGATTGGAAGTTATGTATTATATTGAATGCTATAATCTTAAAGGTATAAATTGAACTTTAAATAAGAATTGAATGGACAAAATCAAAAGATATAAAGGCATCATACTCCAATTAGTAACTACAGGGGAAAATTTGTTTAATGAGAAAAGATAATATGAAATTGAAACAGGACAGACAAAAGTACAAATATAATGATTTGAATTGAGATATGAGATAATTAAAAATAAAGTTGAGAATATCAAAGGAGGGGGAAACTATGTAGAAAATGTTAAACAGTAATACGACATGGAATAGAACACAAAGATGAACATGAAATTGAGTTTGTGTCGGTATGAAGAAGTGACAACCCGTGATCATGCTATTCTCAAAAAAGATGTTTTATTTGTATTATGCTTTTTTTTTTGTGAAAACCCAAATAAAATTTATATTAAAAAAAAGGAATGGTAAATATTGTTAGAAAATATAATATAGGTAGTCGTCAAATTATGACCACAACTGAGCCAAAAATTTCTGCTGTTAAATGAGGCAATTAAGTGATTATTATTTTTTGAACAGTCACAAAATGAACTGTTGTAAGTCGAGGATTATCTGTAGTAAAAGATGGTAGCCTTTCTAGGAAATCTTATCATACTTGCATCTTAAGGGGGTACTCATCTCTTACTAAAAACATTGTGCTCTGGTTAATTTAAATTTCATTATGATTATCAAAAATTACTCACGGTTTTCCACCGGGGATTCCAGCCAGATTGGGAGGGATTCCAGGTACTCTCATATGAGGAGGAGGATCAAACCCAACCTGATAAATTCATCGAAGAAACAAATATCAAAAATAGGTCAATCAGTTAGAAAAAGTACAAGACTACTGAACTTTCTTCCATAGTAGGTTTCGGAAAATACAGGTCTACCAAAACTAGATATATGTGTTCTCATTGATGAACAAAGTCCACCATCATAATAATACACTGCTCAAAAAAATAAAGGGAACACTTATACAACAAAATGTAACTCCAAGTCAATCACACTTCTGTGAAATCAAACTGTCCCTTAGGTAGCAACACTGTTTGACAACCAATTTCACATGCTGTTATGCAAATAGAATAGATAACAGGTGGAAAGCATAGGCAGTTAGCAAGACATCCCCAATAAAGGAGTGGTTCTGCAGGTGGTGACCATAGATCACTTCTCAGTTCCTATGCTTTCTGGCTGATGGTTTGGTCACTTTTGAATGCTGGCGGTGCTTTCACTCTAGTGGTAGCATGAGACGGAGTCTACAACCCACACAAGTGGCTCAGGTAGTGCAGCTCATCCAGGATGGCACATCAATGTGAGCTGTGGCAAGAAGTTTTGCTGTGTCTGTCAGCATAGTGTCCAGAGCATGGAGGCGCTACCAGGAGACAGGCCAGTATATCAGGAGACGTGGAGGAGGCCGTAGGAGGGCAACAACCCAGCACCAAGACCGCTACGTCCACCTTTGTGCAAGGAGGGACAGGAGGAGCACTGCCAGAGACCTGCAAAATGACCTCTAGCGGGCCACAAATGTGCACATGGCTGCTCAAACGGTCAGAAACAGACTCCATGAGGGTGGTATGAGGGCCCGACGTCCAAAGGTGGGGGTTGTGCTTACAACCCAACACTGTCCAGGACGTTTGGCATTTGCCAGAGAACACTAAGATTGGCAAATTCGCCACTGGCGCCCTGTGCTCTTCACAGATGAAAGCAGGTTCACACTGAGCACATGTGACAGACATGACAGGGCCTGGAGACACCGTGGAGAATGTTCTGCTGCCTGCAACATCCTCCAGCATGACCGGTTTGGCAGTGGGTCAGTAATGGTGTGGGGTGGCATTTCTTTAGGGGGCCGCACAGCCCTCCATGTGCTCGCCAGAGGTAGCCTGACTGCCATTAGGTACCGAGATGAGATCCTCAGACCCCTTGTGAGACCATATGCTGGTGTGGTTGGCCCTGGGTTCCTCCTAATGCAAGACAATGCTAGACCTCATGTGGCTGGAGTGTGTCAGCAGTTCCTGCAAGATGAAGGCATTGATGCTATGGACTGGCCTGCCCGTTCCCCAAACCTGAATCCAATTGAGCACATCTGGGACATCATGTCTCGCTCCATCCACCAACATCACGTTGCACCACAGACTGTCCAGAAGTTGGGGGATACTTTAGTCCAGGTGTGGGAGGAGATCCCTCAGGAAACCATCCACCACCTCATCAGGAGCATGCCCAGGTGTTGTAGGGAGGTCATACAGGCACGTGGAGGCCACACACACTACTGAGCCTCATTTTGACTTGTTTTAAAGACATTACATCAAAGTTGGATCAGCCTGCAGTGTTTTTTCCACTTTAATTTTGAGTGTAACTCCAAACCCAGACCTCCATGGGTTGCTAAATTTGATTTCCACCGATAATTTTTGTGTGATTTTGTTGTCAGCACATTCAACTATGTAATGAACAAAGTATTTAATACAAATATTTCATTCATTCAGATCTAGGATGTCTTATTTTTGTGTTCCCTTTATTTTTTTAAGCAGTGTATATACTTCTTGCCTCATCTTTAAATGGAGGAAGAGAGCCTGTTCATTTAAGAAAACAAATATTTTGTACAGCTGTTAACTAATGGGTAACATTTTGAAGGAACTGAGACCTTATTTTTCAAATAAGGGAAAATACTATTTTGTGTAGGAACATGTAAACATCGTAGGGGACAAAAATCCCATCTCTAGAACTGCAGCATCCCTAATGTTCTTTAATGTTTAAAGAAGTGTATTAGTGTTTCAGAAAATTATATATCCCATTTGACAAGACTGCAAACCTACCATAGGGGAGCGTCCATAGGCAACTACAGCAGCTGCAGCTGCTGCAGCACTCATTTGGGGGGACATGTTGTGGAGACTAGCATAGGCAGCTCCTGGACTGGTCAGGTCTCCATTCATGCCAGCATGGGGTACCATTCCAAATGGAGCAGGGTAGGGACCTGGTACAGCCAGAGGTGTTCTCAAGCCAGCAGCTGCAGGAAAAGGAGACAATCTCTGTATACTTGATGCAACTTGTTTTGATTTTTATCATATTAATCTACCTGTATGGAAAACTCTGCTTACACTATATGTGATTGCGATCCTGTGTGAAGTAGAATGACTTCGCACTCCAGTATAAGGTTGAATAAGAGTGTTATTCAAAGATTCATGAGTTTCCAAAGGTAAAGATTAAAGAAATAGGGTGTCAACCATAAACTCAGCCAACATTTTTCACTCTAGCAACCTCCTGTTAGAAATACAGAGTGAGAAATGCAACCCGACCCCTTTTCCAAAATAACATTGACAGGCATTTTCTAACATTTAATCTCACCACTGTTCTATTTTTTTTTAATTATTCCAATAAATTATATTTGCAGTTTGGTATTACACAAGCATACAAATGGCCATAATAAAATCATTTTGCCAGGTCTGGAGTCTGATAATTTTTAACATTATCACTATGACTATTATGTTAATAAACACAGGTCAAAATGCAAATGAAAAATATTAAGTCACCATACAGAATCCTCCTTTCCTTAAAAACCTTTTCTAGACTCCCTGTGCAGTTAATCCTCCAATTACAACAGTAACAGGGACTGGGAATTTCTACTGCTAAGTGTGACATCACATAACTACATCGCTTATTGATGGCTATCTCAGCACTCCCCATTGCTGTTGTTAATCGAATGCAATCAGTCATTTGGTGAGGACTTACTCCAAGCCAAGCCATTCCTGGATTGGTCCTTCCCCTGAGCCTCAGTAAGGTAAAGGACTGCCTCCTTTTCAACTTGCCTCCCCACCTATCTTTCCCTATCTCAAAGGTGCTTTTTCAAGAGGCAACTTTTTTTTTTCTTTGAAGACGTTTCGCTTCTCATCCAAGAAGTTTCTTCAACCTCTTGAAAAAGCACCTTTGGGACAACCATGAATTGGAGGACTGGGTATCGCCATAGATATCTTGCCCTATCTATGCCTTTTTACGCTTCCCACATCTATGCTCCCTCAACAGTGGGGACAATATTAATCCTCAGGTACATGATAACTATATCAAATTATATTAGTTGTAATAATTCAGTGCATGACAAAAGATTTTATTTTACCAGCTTGGTTGACCAAAGGGTCCATGGTTGGAGGTTTAGCAAGACCGGGACGAAGACCTGGTGTAGCACTAGTTCCTGGAGTCGGTACATCACTTCGTGGAGTTGGTGTGCTGGATTTAAGGACTGGTGTGCTAGCCTTTTCATGCTGGCATCATTACACAAATCAAATAAGTACTGTTATTAATCCAGGCAATTATTGGGTATTCAATTTCAACACTACGTGGAACTGTGAACTTTTACAATTAAATATCCTTGGGCAATCTCCTATATTTCAATATTAGTAGTGTCTGCCCTCCCTACTTCTACTTAAAAAAAAGCATGATATGCAACATTCTTTAGTTGTATAGCTCATTGGCAAGAGGTGAAAGTTACTAGTTATTTGTAATTTTTTAAACTCTTCAACCATTTTAACTTAAATATAGGACTTTGAAGGAGGTAAATGACAGAGTAATTCAGATTACAAAGATATATTTTACAAACCAATTGAAAAAGAGAGAGACAAAAGGCAAATGTTATGCTTCAACTAGAATTCAAAAGGATGGTGATTTACTACAAAAGACTTGTTCTCTCTGCTAGAAACTTCACAAGGAAGAAGGGTTAAAAAAAATCTAGTTTACAAGAAAATAATTATATCCATGACCTCATTAAGAATGGATATATCTTGAGCTTTTTTCATCCTTTAATTTTTTTAAGATGTACAACTAAAACTAGACAAATGAACAAAAGAGAAATTAAAAACAGATTTACAACCTGTGTTAAATTGAATACTGTAAGTATGTTCAATAGAATATTAGATTAACACTACATGTAAAATACTCTTTTATCATATTTGATGATTTTTAAAAGGAAATCAATAATAACTAATTACCAAAGGCAACCGTTATAAAAATGATCAGTCAGAATAAATGATTAACAGGGTTTCCAACTAATTTTAAAGATTTACACACACACACACACACAATGAAGGCAAATATATGTGTCCCAGGATAATGATATGAGATCAAATTTGGTTTGGTCACTGGCCCATCTTTTGTTTATCCTCATTACAATAAATCCAGCAAAGTTAAATATTTTAATGAAAAATCCAACTTGTCACACAAGTCCAGGGATAGAATTATACTCCATAAATGGCTTCAACATTAATGTCTCAACCAGACTTGATTTTTAAATAAAAAAGTGTCTTTTGACATTATTGCATTCTTTTATAGCCTAGTTTGTCATTCTTCTAAGGAAGGAATTCCATGCAATTTCCAGTAAGACACATAAAGTATACTGACAGCTGATACAATTTATGAAGGCAACAACCTATGCAGGGTCAATTACAGGACAATATGAAGCTGTTAGATGTTAATCGGAGTCTACTTCTTCACCTGTTGTCCAGTTTTTAAAGAGGGGAAAATTTTCTATGAATTGAACTTTAGAATAGAATGTCAAATGGCTACACACCAGAAAATGAATAATTTGTAATTTTAGTAAAATGAACTCAATTAAAATTACTTTCATTAAATGCACAATACAATTGTTATATGTAATGTTTCTCTTCCATCAAAATTAAGCAACAACTTTTTCATGCCACAACCAAAGACAAATATGGATCACATATTTTAATCCCCATTTGAGATATTTTGCGTGGAATGTGAAAAAGCTGTACAAACCCACAAAAGACAATGAAGCCCACATCAAATCACAACTGAAATCCCAACATTGTTTTGTGATCGCATTTCATGATGTGGACAGTGCCAGAAAAATGAAAAAAAAAAAAAAAAAGAAGGGGCGGGGGGCAATATTGTCCAATAATTAATGAGCAGGTAGTTTTTCTGTTAATAATGAACTGCTACTACAGTTTTGATCTGTCTCACCACAAGAACTATGGTTGTCATGAAGCTTGCACACAATGCAGCAATAAATAATGATTAGTTGTCAAAATATAGTACAATTGAGAAGAATACTTACCAAACCTATTTCTTTGGATTTCATGGAAGCAGAACTTCCTGATGAGGCAGTAGATGCTGGGCTACTAGAGGCATCTTTCTTCAAGATACGGGTTTTGTCTATGCCATTCTCTCGTGGAGAATGAGCCGGACTTGCTCGTGGAGACGAAGGGTCCTTTATGGGCGATGGTAAGTAACAAAGACACACAGTTAGTTGTTGTTAATTTAAGTGCAGTAAATTTGTACCCACAGTTGGAAAGCTTTGCCATTTGTTATATATTATGCTAAATATGTGACTGCGTAGTAATTTATTTTACACCAGTTATAAAAGTATCTACCACATGGAAAAATTATATGTGCTTTAAATAATGAACATGACTATTTCAAACCACTAAGAAAAAATGTTTAATGCATTTCAGGTCAAGTTCCCAGGAACAAAAGGGGGCAGTAAGAAGGATAGATAATTTTACATATTACAGCCTCCTAAAAAGACATCTTTTAAGTAGTGTGAGGGGAAACAAAGCAAAAGTACTGTATTAAATTTAGCTTTCTACTGATCATTATTAAGCATGATTATATGCTTCCACATCACACCAAAAAGATCAGAATTGTTCTTTAAATGGCTTCCTTTCCTGCATATTCCCTTCACACCATCCCTCTCCTTTAATATATCCAGAATAAACATTGTTCATTTATCGATGAACATATGCATAGTAAGAACTTTGAATAAGCAAATAGCATCATTACACCATTTGCAGAGCCACAAAAACAATAGTGATAATTTCTATTTTTTTCCTTTCCATGTATTTAGTCTACTCAGTTCTATTCTCAAATAAATACTGACAGAATAAACACAGAGATCAAGCATTCCCAAACATCTATAAGCCACAGGACAGATGCCTTGGTTTCTAGAGTCTGTAGTAAATATGAATTTAATAATAGTGTAACTCCTGACTTCCGGTTTGCAAGCTTTGGCGGCGGCAGGAATCCGCGATCGTGCACGGTTCCTGCTGCGCTCGCCGCTGGAGTGCCCCCGATCCAGCTGGATTTGGAGGCTATTTGGAGGTTACCCCGTAGAGGTGACTGAAGATAGGGGAGATCCAGACAGGGGTCCGGGGGAATCGCAACCCCTCCTCCTCAGCTGGCTTAACTCCCTTTTCCAAAGGCAGTGGAGCGGCGGTCAGCAATGGCCGCCACAAAGAAGCTTTCAGCCGGACAAGAATGTGCAGGAGGAAGTTGAGAAAGTGAAAGTTTTTGGCTGAACCAGGACAACAAGTAACATCTAAATACCCTGGAAATTCAACTTTTTTAAAGATACATTGTTCCCTAAGAAGATTGTAAAAAGCGGCGGATGAAAGTGAAAAGGGAAAGTTTGTTTTTCTCACTCTCCTTCCCTACAGAGATAGCAGATGGAAATCGGAAAAACCTGCTTTGGCAACAGAAGGTAATTAAATCTGAAAATTAAAGCCAAGGGGACATTAAAGATTTCTGAACATTGAAATTTAAAAATTAAAATCTTTTTGCTATAAGTGGGAAGGGAGAGGTAAAGAATTTATATTAAAACTTTGCTGCTTGGAGCTTATAAGATCAGAGATAAACTGCAATAAGACTTCTAAAAAATACATTTTGGAACTTTGTAATTGAATTCTACCCCAGGAAGAGAAAGTATAAAAAGAAGAAAGTGCTAAATGAAACAGTTTGTGTTGATTTGGATTGCTTGGTGACTTTGGGACTTTTGGAAACTATTTCTTGAAAAAACTAAAAACATTTGGTTGTTTTAAAACAAAACACCTTACAATGGCATTGTCGGTTGAAGAATTGAAAATGGAATTCAAAAAGCTAAAAGAAGAGGAACAAGAAGGCAGGGGCTCTTCTGGATCTGTTTTTCACTTCTTAGAAATGGAGATTTCTACCTACCAGAAATTACAACAACAGGAAGGCTGGGATGAAGAAGAAGAAGCCATTTTTAATGAACAAATAATCTTAGTTGAGGAAGAAAAGGGAAAGAGGGGAAAGAGAATGGAGAATACAAGATTTAAAAAAACAACCACAAAAGGGAAAAATAAGGTGAAAAATCGATACAATGTCAGAAAGCAACAGAAAAGAGGAATACAACAGAGAGGGGAGACTAAGAGGGTGGAGATTAAGAGATGGGGGGGGTAAAAAGGCTAGATTCGACAAGAAAGGAAGGGAAAAAGGGAAGAGAAGTTATAAAGGCTTGAAACAAGATGTTAAAAAACAGGTTTTTTTCAGAGATAAAGGGTAAAATACAATTAAAAAAGAGATTCTGCAAAGTACATAAGATTGTATTGTAGTATTTGTATTTGAAATAGAGTTAGAAAATTGGAATATTATATGAGTTAATAAGATATTAAAGGGAATGTGTAAAATGTCTAAGATTTAATGAGTTTAATTTGCTATGGAACATTGTTTTAACTATATTATAAACTTATTATTTTCTTATTTTAAAATGTAGTACGTAGAATGTACTAAGCAGAATCAGAATGGAAATTATATATTATTTTAAGTGTTAAATTTAGGGGAAAGATAGAAAGGCGTCATACTTCAACCAGTGATTACAGGAGAAATTTTGTATTAAAGAGAAAAGATAAATAGATAATTGAAAAAGAACGGACAAAAGATACAAGTATAATGATTTAAATTGAGATGAAATAAATAAAATAGAATTAAGAGAGTGAAAAGAGGGGAGAAGACATATAGAAAATATAGAATGCTAAAAAAGATATAATGGTATATAAGGTGAGCATGAATTTGATTTATGTCTGTACAAAAAGATATAACCCGGGGTTAAGCCGCTTTCCAAAAAGAAGTTTTATGTTTTCATGTTTTGTGTTTTGTTTGTCTATGTTTGCTTACTGAAAATTAATAAAATTTTGGAAGAATGTTGGAAGAGAACATATGAAATTGTAAACAAGACAGACAAAAGTATAAGTACAATGAATAAAAAGATATAGAAATCTAGGTAAAAGAAATATAATTGAATAAGAAGAAAATGAGATAACCATAAAAGAAAATTAAGAGAAGCAAAGGGAGAAATAGTGAGAAGTTGGAAAAAGAGTAATAAGATATGAAGTTGAATATATAAGATGAATATGCATATGAAATTGTGTCTGTATGGAAATGTGATAACCTGGAACTATGTTGTACTCAAATAAGATGTTTTAATTGCTTTGTTAAAACTTAATAAGCAGCTTTCAGAAAAGATGTTTTATGTTTTTATGTTTTATGTTTTGTTTGTGTATTGTCTTTGAAAATTAATAAAATTTGTTTTAAAAAAATAATAGTGTAACTCCTCCCTACTGCTTGGCTTCTGTAATGAAGGTATATTACTAATAGCATGTTTATTTGTTAAATTTACATGTCACCCATTTCAGTCTAAGTGGTTTATAACCCAAAGAAACAATATAAAACCTTAAAATACTAAAATGTTAAATATTAACATTAAAATTAAGAAAGATGGCTAAGGAAAAATGTGAGATAAAGATTCATGCAGGTTTCTAACAGTCTAGAACAGGGGTGTCAAACTGGCGGCCCAGGGGCCGGATGCATCACACACAGGCCACGCCCACCCTAGCACCGCAAAGGCAAAAAAATGTCACAATACGTCACATGATATCAACGTGATACAGTGAGTTTGACACCCGTGGTCTAGAATATTCCTTTCAGCTTCAGCTTCAGTAAAAGAAACACTAAGCAAGTTACCTCATTAGATACATCCACAACTAAGTTGTCATCACTTTTGTCTCCATCACTGTCCTAAATTTAAAAACAATGTTTAGTATATTGGACTTGAAGAGTCTACTCACTTCAACCAACAACAAAACAAAAATAAAGGGCACCCACTCATAACTCCTTTAACAAACTACCTTCTTAGGTTAGCAGAGCATATGTAAGTGGGTGCCTCGGACAGTATTTCACTAACATTTGGATTTACTTAATGACAAATTGCAGGTCAGGAGGTTTTCTATGTCTGGGACCTATCAGATGTCCTTTCTTTGAAACAGCACTTTCCAAAACAGCCAAGCTGATAAGTCATGGGTGCAGAAAAGGGATGTAATGTATAATGAGATAAACTCCTCCTGAGTAATGGCCTATCTGCCTCACTTCCATATTCTCACTCATTCTTACAAAAATTACATTTAGTGACAATTCAAAGTTACAACAGCACTGAAAAATGTGACTTATGATGATTTTTTCACAGTTACAACCTTTATAGCAGCCCCATGATCATGTGATCAAAATTCAGGAGCTTGGCAACCAGTTCATACTTATGACCGTTGGTGCGTCCCAAGCTCAGGAGATCTCCCTTTGCAACCTTCTGACAAGCAAAGTCAATGGGGAAGCCAGATTCACTTAACAACCAGCTTACTAACTTATCAACTGTAGAGATTCACTTAACAACTGTGGCAAGAAATGTTATAAAATGGGACAAAATTCACTTAACAACTGTCTCACTTAACAACATAAATTTGGGGCTTAATTGTGGTCATAAGTTGAGGACTACCAGTCTCACGAACATATTTTATCATTTCATGTTCACATGCCTTTGTTGCTCTTTCTCACACATACTATTGCTTGTTTACTTATATATTTCAAGACAGTTCTAGCATTACATTTGAATATAAGTCTAGTGTGTTTTTAAAGAGTGCTAAATCTGCTTATTCAAGGGATATATAAGCATAAGATCTAACAAGCATCTATCAGTGTATGTTAAGATGACTCTGTGAAAGGTCCATTCTTTCCTGATAGACCAAGCCAAAATCCAACGGAGAATAGTGCTCAGCCACCACAGTAGAAGACATGTCTTCTGCAGCCTAAAGTGGCCGATAGGAGCTGGGTAGAATTTAGCCTCTGACCATGTCACCAACCTATGATTAAAACATCCTAAATGGTGTCCATAGTCAGTTGTGTTAGGAGGAAGAAAATACTGCTTCAAATATGGAATAGCTATCATTGACTCATGAGATAAAGGCAATGTCACGAGGACATGTGATTTAAAAATGGCTGCCGGGGCATGTTTTTGTGCTATTGTTGGATTGTTAAAGGGCATAAGGATCAGTAACGTACACATTTTCCAGTGAAAATCATATTCATTCTTTGTTCTTAGCAGAAATACCTATTTTGGAATATTTATATTAAAAATGAAGATTTTAAAACATAATGCCCTACATGCAAATATATGTAATTCCAAATGCCAGTTTGGCAATGATGTTCCTATTAGATGATTTATAAATAACTGTTTCTATTCTGCTATCAGCAGATGGTAAATTAATTAACACATAAATACTGTATCGTTCATCACCCTCTCCCCATTCCTCAGCTTCTTGTGAAAAAAAAAATCAAAGCTAAGAAATCAATGGCTATGTTAAATTGGTAATATGATGAACAATCTTATAAGCAAGAATAGGCATTGAAGAGAAAGATTAAATATACAGCAACCCAACAGAAGTGCCTTGAAAGTGGTAATGACTATTGTAAAACTGGCTACATTTTAGATGAAGTTTCTTACATAATGGCTTGAGTCCTTATCATCCACTTTTCTTTTCTTCATGTCATTGGAATATTCTGGTCCATTCCTTCGTTTATCGGTGTTCCTCAGACTCTCGGAGACCAAGAGTGAATTACTCTGCAAATATACAAAGATCATGCTTACCTTTAGAATCCTTTTTTATATGGATATTTCCAACAAACACAATTGGGTTTTTTTTATTCACAACACAGACTGCAAGTGTTGTCTTGCAAGAAACTTACTGCATAGAGGATTCCACTAAGGCAACCTACTCTACACAGTCTTCTTTGTATGGCTTCTGTGGGACAAAGTAATGGTGGGAACAGGACCATTTGTTCATGAAAACATTGATCGCTTTCTATAAGAAAACAATTTAAAATATATCATATTTACCCTTTACCTTCTTTTACTGATTAACATGCTTTGAGTGGTTGGATGTGTCTTTGTGTCAGTGTTGAATCCTGACAATTACCTGCATTTTTTGAATCCTGACATGTCCTTGCATTTTTTTTTCTGGTGATTTGGCATTCTTTGCTTCCTGGGCCTAAGACAGAATGACTGATCCAAGGTTACCCAGCTGCTTATGGCAAAAGTGGGACTAAAAAAAAAAAAATAATCACAGCTTCCTGGTTTTTACCCTGGTGCCTCAATCACTACACCAAACTGGGTCTCTATTATTAACACATTAACAATATTCATTTAAAACAAAGTAGAGGGAGAAAAGACTTCAAAGGCATTCTCTTTTAGCTACATAAACATGCTCTCCTCCAGGCCATGAGTCATCAGAAATGCCTCTCCAATACTAAAAATATTATTTTTTAAATATGCTTATGCAGAATCTCCTCAGAAGAACAAAAAACCTGTAGTGCGTTCACAGGTGACACAAGATAGCTTAAATTAACTTTTTGTGCAGAAGAAATTTATGTTCTCTCAAGAAAACACCAATTTTATTTTATTTTTTTTAAGTACACCTGAATCTCTTTCAAAGCAACCAATCATATGAAGAGCCTGCATAGAATCTGATATTTACTTTGAGGCATGCCAATGAGACATTATGATGACAAATACTTCTGCAGAAGCCAGATGTTGAGTCTCTAAACCCATATGGCCAAGAAGTTCATTGCCCAAAATCATAGGAATATCTACTGGAGCCTAAAATGGCTAAGAAAGCTTGGCAGGTCTTAGTTCCTGTTTCCATCATCACCACTGTCAATGAAACACTCCAGATTAGTTCCATGACAAAAAAAAAACACGTTGGGAAAATATATTTTTAAAACCCAAACAGCTCCAAGTAACTTAGAAGCTACGTCCATTGTATCTGGGACTGAAGGAAAAGCATCATTATTTATATTTATATAATTTAGATAAAAAATTAGTGGGCCACATTAGTGCAATAATGTGAGGAAAATGATTTTGAGTTTTAAATCATTGTGTCGGTCTGTTTAGGAATCGTTGTATTCCTGGAATGGTTTGGAATCAATAAAAATTTAACTTGTTTGAATCTCTTATTATTCAAGAGTGACATTTCTTAGTGTCAGAAACTGCCCAGTAATATTGGATTGTAAGAAAATAAACATAAGTGTTAGTTTGCATGTATTTAACAAGAATAAATTGAAGCCTAAATAAATACAAAGCGACCTCTATTACTTTATCTGGGGTTTGTTGGTTTCTCCTAATTTACTGCTAATACCTCTCCCCCCTTTTAAACTCCAGCATCCAACTCTTAATCTGAAAGAAAGGCCAAAAAACAAGAGCAAGGACTAATCTTGTCCACAATCTGCAGGCTACTTTCTTTAGATAATGTTAAGTACAAACTGTTGACCCAAAGGGGAAGAAAGGCATTTTAGATATTTCTGGGTCACATGATAATTTGACATGCCTCCAATTCTCATCTTCCCTCCAGCTAAAGCATTAAATATGTCACAATGGGTTCTTTTAAGTTCAGGATTAGCATATGCAAGGAGGGCAATTTGTTCAGTGGTGTGTTAATGCCATGAACAGTGCTGAATGCAGGGCTGTGGGGGGTAGGGTAGAGTAGGAGACAGCACTTTGCACAAAGGCCTGACAAACCTTTCTAAAAGTCGCTTGTATAAGAAAGCATCACGCCAACAAGCTTTCTGAAGTTTACACAAAAATCTATTATATGCCTCACTACAGTACTCCAGGGAATACATTTGTATATATGCTTAAGATGCAAAATTATAAAAATAACTCAGCTAAAGAGCTGCCCTCACCAGCCAAAACATAAGGGTCACTATGTTAAGGAAGTATAGACATCTTATCTGTATCCTATGATGAAATGAAATCATGGACTCATACTGCCTAAAGTAATGTGAAGGGTTTGTTATGGTATTACATTTTGAAGGCAAACTCTTTTATTTCTGCTTCTTCAACCTCAGCCTATGTATGGCTTCTTCAAAGCATAAGGGAGAGCCTCATCAAAGTAGATGAAAAGCAGCACATCTCTTTACTGCAGTGTTTCTTGATTGAAAAGGTGGTTTTGCTGGGTCGCTGAACTCATTAATCTGATACGTGAGTTTAGATCTCCTACCCCCCCCCCCTTAAATCTCTTGATGGGCTAAGACAAATCAAAAGCAGCAGGGGAAAAATTGAGAACAAACACCATTTCAGATTTGAAAATGGTTTTCCGTGCTAACACAAACATATAGATACTTTACAGGAAGTTAGCAGTATATGAAAAGGCGGTTGAGTGGTCATATTGCACTAACCTATAAAATAGCTTGGTTGGGTTTAGCAGAATGTGCTAACTGGGTTGGCTGTAGCTTATTCTATAAATCATGTTTTTTTTTTAAAGAAACTTTGCTTTGAATGTATGAATATCCAGCCAGTATTATAATTCTGGAAGAAATATGAAATCTAAGAACAGTTCAGATGGGAAATTTTGTTATTGTTGTTGTAGTAGTAGTAAATCTATATCGGATGTATAATCACATTAGCAACCTCAAGAGAAGGTTGAAAGTGAAGTGTATCAACTATATCTTGGAAGATCAATGTTTTTTATTAATTTTGCTTTATTTGTATCTCACCTTTATTATTTTTACAAATTCAACGCAGCAAACATATCCAACATATCCTATTTTCCCCATAACAACAACCCTATGAGGTGGGTTGGGCTGAGGATGACTAGTTCAAAATCACCCTGCTGGCTTTCATGGCTAAGACAGGTTTTGAACTCACAGCTTCCAGCTTTCTAGTCTGGAGCTTTAACCACTAGACCAATTTGGTTCTACATACAAATAACAACATAATAAATACTCTATATTCATGGTATTAGCCTTGGTATAGTTCTTCAATCAAGATGGGCAAAAAAAAAAAAAGGTTGATTTTTCAAGGCATAGTATGAATTTCGATCACCCATATACTTGGATATCATTTTAGATTTGCCCTATTGGGGAAAATAACCTTAACCCTAACCCTAAGCTGGTGACTTGGGTTTCTGTGACCCCAGGTCAAATGTTGACCATAGGAGCTTTACACAATGAACTAAGCTCAACGTTCAGAAATGTTTTGTATTATATCCAACTAATGAAATCTTAGAAAGAAATAATGTAAAAATGTTCATTTCTGGCTATCACAGACTAATTCTTTAAAAGGCAAACTGAATGGAACCAAATCTGCTGTGTGGGGGAAAAAGTCATCAAAATAAAAATGATGTTCAGAAATGGACCAGATAAGACCCAGAAACTGCCTCACTAAATCATGGGGAACAGGCAGTTGGGCAGCTACTCAGAATGTTCTAGAGCAGGGGTGTCCACAACTCCCAGAGTTCCTCAGCCAGCTTTGCTGGCTGAGGAACTCTGGGAGTTGAAGTCCACAAGTCTTAAAATTGCCAGGGTTGGACACCCCTGTTCTAGAGTCCTCCATTTTAAGCCTCTCTTCCCCGTCCGGTATGGACATATGCAATCTGTCTTGTAATTTTCAGTGTACACAGGCACAAACATACCAATAACCAAAGGGACAACAGAATAATTACATAGGGATTTGTTTGCTATTTGTTTGTTTGTATTTAAGTGCTGTCTGATTCCAAAAAAGCTCTGAGTGGCACAAAATAGAATAAGCAACAATAATACAATGCAAAGCACCAGATTTTGGATGTGGTGGCTCTGTATAATGATAGACAAAAACACAATTAACAAGGATGAACATCCAATCTGGGACAGCAGCCAGGTCTTTAAAGCCTTCCAGAACACCATCGAGATGGGGACCATATGGATCTCTGGGGGCATCTTGATCCAGAAGGAAGGTGCAGAAACTGTCAGCCCCACCTGGTAAATTGGACCAGAAATCAACTCCATAGTGAAGTTAAAACTATTTTTATGGTGTTTGAAGTAACAGAATTTCACAAGACTACTTGTTCTGTACCTCTTCTACTTCTTGTAGTCATGTGAATTAGGAAGGTGTCTGCCTGCACAACTTTCCTGTATTTTCTGCTTTTTGTGATTTAATATAAGTTTCTTTCCCTTATTGCTTTGGTAGTGGATCTTTTGTCTGTGTCTGTTAAGATCATCTTCCTTACTCTTTGCAACTTACTTCCTGGGTTCTGATGGATGGCATTGTTAATTTGAAGGAAACCTGGAATGTGCCAATTCTGCCAGCAGATACCATCTTGGCATAAACCATGCAGTTCCTCAAATAACCTGATCCTATGCCATTTGGGGCTGTACTGTATAAGTGACAATCAGCACCTTGAAGCATACTGACAATCAGTGCAGCTCGTGAATCAGAGGTGCCTTAGGGCAGTGATCCCCAACCTTTTATGCCGCGCCCGTACCGGCATCAGCTGGGCGCCGCGCCCGGTACCGGCATCAGCTGGGCGCCGCGCCCGGCACCGGCATCAGCGCCCGGTACGGCATCAGCTGGGCGCCGCCATCTTTTTGATGAAAAAGTGCTTCCGGTGAGCTTTCTACCCGGAAAAGCTCACCGGAAGCACTTTTTCATCAAAAAAAGATGGCGGCGCCCAGCAACCAGCAGCCCGGTAGGACTTGTTCCGCGGACCGGTACCGGTCCGTGGACCGGTGGTTGGGGACCCCTGCCTTAGGGAACATAGCAAGACATGACTTTCACGGCCTGCATTCTGGATAGGTGGAAACTTCCAAGTAGTTTTCAAGAGCAGCCTAGGGTAGGGTTCACTGCATTAGTCAAGCTATGATATGACTAGTCAGGAGTGACTGAAGGGCCTCTCAATTTAGGAAAGATGCAACCGATACCATCAGATGGAGTTGGCAAAGGCCCTGTGGCCACAGCTGCCTCTCTTCTCTTTTGCAAACACCCCTGTTTGTTTGTTTTGTAAATGAGTGTATCTTAAAAGATGTAGTTTTGACAGAGAAGAGCAAGTCTTTTTAAGAGCTTTGAAATTTCAAGGGTCCATGAGATAGACTACTATAATTTAAGCAGATGAAATTAGGAAAATAAGTTTGATCATATAGAATTACTGCGAAAGGGGAAGAAGATAAAATGAAAATTTATTAAAAAAATTATAGATGGTATAAAATAGGTAGGATATCAGACAAAGCTCTGCTCTCTCCCTCTCTTCCTCCCTCTCTCTCTGTGTATTCAATCCAATTGGAAAAAAATCCTGAATTGTTTAATAGGGAAAAATTGAATAATGCAAACCTCTAAGTAGGGATGTGTCTGTGTTCAGAATTAACCAAACACCTTCAAACAGATGTTTACACCTGTGATCAAATAAAGTGACTCTGGTCAAGCCCATATAAAAATTCAGCTGTTCTAGTAGGATTTTTCTGACATTTACTCAGTTGTCTCTTGCAGCAAAAGTCATGGTTTGCAAAGAGCTTACAAAGCATTCAAGGAATTTCACTGTTGGAAGTCAAGAGAAGGGTACAATTTTTTTTTCAAGGCACTGGATATACCAATGGAACACAGTGAAGAGAGTCATCAACAAGTGAAGAAAATATGGCACAACAGTCACATTACCAATAACTGGATGTCCCTCCAAAACTGATGAGAAAACAAGACAAAACTAGTCTGAGAGAGTCCTACAGCAATATTAAATTAGCTGCAAGAAGTTCTGGCAAGATACTGGTTGTGTACTACGTGACAACAATCTCTGGTATTCTTCATATGTGTGTGTTATGGGGTAGGGTAGCAAGACAGAAGCCTTTTGTTACAAAGAAAAACATCCAAGCCCAGCTACATTTGCAGAAACCTACAAGTCTGACAAGAACATGTAGAAAATGCATTATGGTCTAATGTGACCAAAGTGGAACATTTTGGCCATAATTCCAAAAAGTACAGTCAAGGTGGGGAAAATTATGAAATATTAGTCAGTTTTGGTGCAGAACCTTCAAACTTCTACTAAAAAGTTTTAGATTAAGAGAAATTTCACCTTGCAACAGGGCAATGACCCAAAGCATACCTCCAAATCAACAAAAGGATGGCCTCACCAGAAGAAGAGTAACAATAGCATTTACATACCAGTCCATAGTGCATTACAGCAAGGGTCTCCAACCTTGGCAACTTTAAGACCTGCGGACTTCAACTCCCAGAATTCCTCTGCCAGCTTTGCTGGCAGAGGAATTCTGGAAGTTGAAGTCCATAAGTCTTAAAGTTGCCAAGGTTGGAGACCCCTGCTTTACAGCACACTCTGAGCAGTTTACAAATGTTGGCATATTGCCCCCATATGTGCCCTCATTTTACCAATCTTGGAAGGATGTAAGACTAAGTCAACCTTGAGTTGGCTCTGGGCAGAATTAGCCTCAATACAGCATTTTTAACTATAGCTACATCTATTTTAAGTAAGAAGTTTACCATGGATTGCATTTAACATATCCTACAAACCTAATCTGCTTGTCTTAAAAATGGTCACTGCATGTGTAATATCCGTTTGAAGTTGCTTATAAGCTACAGTTGCAATATATTGGCATGAATTTGCACTTGGCACTTTGCTTTAGGTCTACTTATCTGCTGTTCACTATTATGAAAAGACCTTACTGGCCTCATTTCATGCATCTAAGACCCCATCTCCAACAGACACACACTTTATGGTCATTTATCCCCTTCACATTTTAATTCACTGGCAAAACAAATTATTTTCAGGAATAAAGATTTGCAGCTGATTTTTAAAAAAATCCATGGAAAGATCAGGAACCATGAGCAACAATACTGCAAATTTCATTTATTTATTCCCAGTAGTATATCATTGTTTCTGAAATACCACAACGTTCATGTAGGCAGAACTGGTATTCTCATTTATTTATTTGTTTGTTTCTTTATTAAAATTATAGGCACCCATGTCACTTCAAGGTAGCTTATTGCTAGGGTTCTGTGATCTCCAGCCTATTTGTTTATTTATGGATGCAATGGTAGTCATGTTACCCAAATGTATTGGGATAACAGCTTCCTTCACACTTACACAGAGATATGCAATTACTGAAAACTGCTTCTAAGCTCAATTAGTTGCTGAGTTCATATTAAAATCCACAGTTCCGGTCATCTTATTTTGCCCTCAAATGCCTCTTCCTATTAGACCAGGTTCATGATCTAAGAAAAATATTTTTTCCATTCTGCATTATCTATTATGCTCTGACAGTGAGGAATCGAAAGAGAGATCTAAGGGATACACAGGCTCCCATGGGATGACTTAATGCATCAATCTACCACATTCTCGAAGATTACGCAACTTCTTCATTTGTGCAGACTGTCTGCCTTGACTTCATCTATGGGAGTTTTTTCCCCCCTACTTCTGCATCAGAAATTGTGTTTCATGCTACAAAATCATCCACAGAAGTTGTAGACTATATTTCAATTCAATTATTATTTTTTCCCAACTGAAGAGGAAATTATGTGTCAGAACAATCCCATCATTTTTATAACAGCCACATCTACTTTCCTGAGGGACACAGCTCTGATAAGATCTATAAACACTAGTAGATATAAATGCAGTTTTCTCAGTCAAGAAACCGTAACAGCTAATGCCTTGGCATCCTGACAGAAATGGAAAGTCCAAATATAAAGACATAATATTGATAATGTTTTCCAGTATACAATCTATTTCCTGCAGTTGATAGTTTTACAACAAGGCAAGCAAACTTTGAACCATTGATTTCACGCAGTTGCTTAAGATTAACTACATAAACCTTGCCTGTCTTTGTGTCCTCCAGATATGAGAAAATTCTATAATGGAAACTGAAATCATCAAGCTGTGTGAAACTGATTCATATCAATGTGTTATGACTTCTGTGATGAAGCAATAAATTTAAAAGCACATTTAAAAATGAGAAAGATTGTTTTTGAAAGGGGGGGAGGGAAATCCACTTGGAAATAAATACAGATAGTCCTCAACTTATGACCACAATTGAGCCCAAAAGTTAAGTTATTAAGTGAGAAACTTGTTAAGTGAGTTTTGCCCTCTCTTACAATTTTTCTTGCCACATTTGCTAAGTAAATATGGCTTCCCCATTGATTTTGCTAGTCGGAAGTCACAAGAGAGGATTATATGACTCTGGGCACTGCAACAGTCATAAATATGAGTCAATGCATCCAAATGTAAATCACATGATCATGGTGATGCTGCAATGGCCATAAGTGTGAAAAATGGTCGTAAGTTACTATTTTCAGTGCCGTTCTAACTTTGAACAGTCATTAAATGAATTGTTGTAAGTGGAGGACTATCTGCATTACAGAAGACATCTACATCCTGTTGAGCCTCTGACACTTGCCCTGTCATATGTGAGATGGGTTGGCTGTTTAAATTTAATAAATAAGTAAATGTGGAATAATGGCAATCATTCCTGAAGGAAGGCAGATTCCAATCCATTCATTACATGTTGTTTTTAAATCAAATGATATTTCACAGAAAAATTTACTACTTGGTTTTGCATTGATACCACACTCCCATGATAACCTACTAATGTCCTCTTCGCACGTCTGATCCAATTTTCTTCCATCTTAGCTGCACTACAGTTCAACTTGCAAAATTTCTGATGCTAGTGTTCTTTGCAGCTTGAGGACAGTCAGGTTTCTCTGTAGACATTTTTGTCTCGACTGACTTTTCAATGTCTGAACTCATAGTATCTCATACTAGAATCCTTCATAAGAGTACTACTAATAGCCAGCTTGATTTTAATTGTTCTACAGTTTTAAAATTATTATAACATGGCTAGTACTATTAATGTTGGTAGTTTATAACATATTTATCCAAAAGGAAAATGACTGGGAAGAAAAATATGACATGCCAGACAAGATAACACAAAACCAATAAAATACCTTAATGCAGTACCTATCTTCATTACCTTATTAATTTAAATTGTTACCTCCACCTAAATTCAATCCTTCTGATTCCTTCATACTTCAATGAATATATTCATGTGACCCTTTATATATGTGCATGTTTGTGGTTATATATCTATAAATATCACACATTAACTGAATTAATACCTATTTACATTAATTGTCTATTAATAAGGAAACTACTTTATGAAAGTCAAGGTTACATGTATTAGCCACCTTCACATATACACAATATATGCAAATATTGCTATCCTGCTTTTCAGCAAAAGAGAAGGAGGAGGCGAGGAAAAAGTAGTGGAAGAAGAAGTGGAGGAGGAAGATAAAGAAGATGATTAAGGATGGGGATAAGGGAAGAAGAAGAAATAATTAGACAGAAAAAGGGAGAGAAGCACCAGGTAAGGGAAAAATTCCCTTGATTCAAGCTTCAAACTTGGTAACTCCATGGATTCACATATAATTAGATGCTAAAAACAAGTTGAAATTAAATCCAGAGAAGATAGGTGTGGCCAGGCAATTACATCTAGTGTTTCCAGCTATTCTCCCTAGATTGCCCTAGATACTACTGTCTTGGCTACTCTTCATGGAGCTACCGTTAAAAAGACTCTAATAGTTGCAACTGATGAAAATGTTAATAGCTAGTCTGCTGATCTATGCAAGAAACAGGGATCATATGGTTCCTGTACTGGTTGTCAGCAGCATACTATTTATAGTGTTTAATGGTTTAAGGCCTGATTACCTAATGGACTACCTCTCCCGTTATAAATCTGTCTTGTAGATTAAATCAATGGGAGCAGCCACCAGGTGGTCCTGCTATTAAAATTTCATCTTTCTGGAAGGCTTTCTGCTCTGTTTTTTCTCAGGTTATGGAATGCATTCTCTTGGAGTTAAATTATCAGTCTTTAAGAAAGGACTAAAGAAGCACCTCCAACAAATTTGACTGATGAAAAGGTCATATACTTTATAAATTGGAAATATTTTTTCCTGTAATATATTTAAAATTGCTGTAATAACTTAGAATTATTTGAATAGTTAGCTATTTAGTTATAAAGTCATGATCTTCAAAAGCAACAAAGAATAAATGGAATATGCAAGTATGGAGAATCACTTAAGATGGTTTGGTAGAGAGGGAACTTATTTTGTGTGGTTTCTTTTTTTTAATTTTACTTCGCTTGGTTTGATTTCAGTGCCAAAAACATCTGGTGTAAGAAGAAACTACTATTCTTATGCATAGCATTAATCTTCACAATTTTTTATGCTAAGGTGGTAGTTAAGGGAAAGGATTGATAGGTGGCTTTTATACAAACTATCCAAGCTATCAAAATAATACAGACGCATTAGGGAATACACAGCTCAAATCTCTTGTTGATATTCTTCACTGCATATAACGTTATCTCTTTATTACAGACCATTTAGTACATTTTGTCCGCATCAGCATTCCCCAAGCTAGTGCTTGCCAGAACGTCCAGCTAGCATGACCAATGGGAAGCTATTGTCCAACACCTTAGAAGAGGATCAGACAGGCTCATTTTGTCACATTTCATACTATAATACTGCCATAGGGAGGGAATATTCCAAATAGACTTTTTAAATCCATTTTGCTCTCAATGTGCTATAATATTGATAAATACTCTAAAAACACCACAAATCTAGTCAAAGTATCTTTTCAATGGATTGTTATTTTCTTTACTAAAAGAAAAGTTGCAGCTTTACAGTTTTATCATTTTTTTTTCTTAACAAACCCACTTTTATATACAAGGAAAGTATATATGAGAATATGAAAAAGGGAGTTATTCCTTGGCAGCCATCCCTTACTATTCTAATTTTATATATCTGCACCTATCTTCTGCTGCAATCTGGTTACAGATAACTTTTTAGGGGCCTCCAAGGCACTTTTGACTCCTGATAGCTGGCTGGATAAATTCACAGAGGTTTCGCACAGTTTTCTTAGCAAGATTTCAGAAGTGTTTTGCCACTGCTTCTTTCTTAGAGCTGAATGAGTGAGTGACTGGCCCAAGCTCACCCAGATGGATCAGGACTAGAACTGGTTTCTAGCCTAGTGGCTTAACCACTATACCAAACTGACTCCTGCTAACATGATAGAAAATGTTAAAACAGTTAAGATTAAAATATGATGGAAGGAAACCAAATATAGGCAGTCCTTTGATTGGTCACTTAGCAACCATATAAAATTACAATGGATCCCCTCCCCTCAAAAGGGACTTATGACCCAAATTTGAAGTTATGACAGCCGCCTCCCCCTCACAATCACATGACCACATTTTGGGCACTCAGCAATTGGTCACATCTGCTTAATGACTATCACAATCTATGACTGTAGGGTAGTTGGTGCATTGATGCTACCTAATTTGGTAATGAAATGTCTGCAAGAAAACTACCTAGCTCAGAGACCACTGAGGACCCCACAGTTCGACCCTGAGCTACAAATGTTCTTTTCTAATGAACTATAATTGCAGGCTCAGTCATGGTCATAAATTGAGGACTACCTGTACTGGTGGTCCTCCAGTTACAACCGTTCGTTCAGCGACCATTCAAATTTACAACTTCACTGTAATACAAGAGGGTGCAAAAAAAGAGGGAATTCAGTAGAATTCATCACCTTCACTTCTCTTGCAGGAACAAACTCAGAATCCAAACTAGTAGAACCTCCAGTCACGACAGTAATCCATTCCAGGACTTTGGTCGCAACCCGATTTGGTCATGACCAGACGCAAGACTGACTGTGCATACGCACACACACACACACACACACACAAAAGGCATGGCAGGGAAAATTGCCACGGCTGTGTTTGATTGCCACCCGAGGATGTGTTCGTGACCAGAGTCAAACATTTTGTGGATTTTTTGGTCGGCACCTAATTTGGTTGTGGTCAGAAGCATTCGTGACCCAAGGTTCCACTGCATATGATTGGACCGAGAAGCCCTCCTACCCATGCAGGACAAATAGGCAGAATCCATTTTTGCCCACCTCATCTGTTACCTCTTTAAGGGAACATACACAATATTTACTAATATTTACAGGTATCTTATTTTTCTTCTTATATCTTTTGTTTTAATTTTAATTTGTAAACTGCCTAGTCACCATGGAATCAAAGGGGCCTTGAAGACAATGATGGAGAAAAACCTCATTGAGCAGCTTTAATAGGAAGTATACTCATAAAACCTTTGATTCACTTTTTAAAATTCCACACTTAAAACTCTGAAAAAGTATGTGAAGACAGAGGAGCACATTAATTTCTCTCTCAAAAGACCTCTTTCAAAACCAGAGTAAAAGCTCTGAGAAATCCCTTTGAAAAGGATACAAGGAAATCACAATTTAAAAACTGTATAATTTGTTACTCAATATAATTGCCCAGAGGGTATAACTATCACATGTATGTTATTTATGGAAGGTCAATTTTTTTTAAAAAAAGAGCATGACTCCTTGAATAGTATTGTTCTATGATGCTAAGGAATTTTATAGGACATGTGAGTAATGTATATTATTGTTTTTTAAATATATTTTAAAACAGTAGGACTCTTTTCAAAAGGATATTACAAAGCATAGATAACAAATAGATAATTAACATTTAATTAATGACAAATTTTGAATTAACATAGGTAGCTCTGATTAGATGTGTAATGTCTGATCACACACTTGAAGAGTCAGGTTTGTGAAGATAAAATTATCAAAACGTTCTCATTCCTGGTGACTGCCATATAATAGCTGATACTGTTTTCCAAGCACATATTAGTTAAGGAATTAGCAAAGCTGTGTCCTGAAACCAGATTAGTTTGCAGGGATTTTATCCCCATAGCCACAAAGGCTATTAAAAATAAATAGTATTTTTTAATTCTCCCAACAGAGCACTATGGTAGAAGAAATAGAAGAAACTGTGACCATTATCTAAACTAAGAGAGAGAAGCAGAAAGTAAGTCTACAGGGAAGAAAAGGTGAATATCTAGGCTATCAACTACTGTAATTATGAAAATGTTAACATTAGCAGGAATATTGGTACTTACTGTGCCTGGATCTCTGTCTGTTCCCGTAGTAACCAAGAAATGCACAGACATGCCCGTTCAGACACAGAGGCAAGAACAGAAATAAAAAGGGGGAAGAAATTAGAACACAAGCCGCAAACAGTTTTAAAATGGCTTTTATTTATATAAGTCATTGCACATTCCTAATACAGTGATTTCCTGAAAATTACATTTTGTAAACATGATTTACAGTTTAACCATACACAAGGCCTAGTTCTTTTTCCATGACAGAATAAATTAATTTTTATTCTTCAAAAATTATTCAAGTGCAATTTTCCCAATATTTAAAGGTGTCCTAAACAAAACTATAAAAAAGGAGCAATGCTTAAAACCTTTCATTTCAACTCATTCAACTCAGGGTTTTTTTATTCTTCATTTGCCCACCCTTTCACCTCTTGCCCCCTTTCAGTTAAAGATTTCTTTCTTTAATTAAAAAAAACAAAAATATTGCCCACTTATTCTCGTGTAATGATCATCCACAATATTGTGCTGGCCACTGAGGTTACAACTAAGCATCATCTGTAGGGATGTTAAAAGGCCCTGCATTTCATCAAAGCAGGAGTGAACTCCAGGTTCAAAAACTAAGTACCTCAAGCTAAATTTTGTTTCAGTGACATAAATGCAGGACATTTAATGTTTGGCTTTATAATTGTTCTTGGTTTTCATTCTAAATAACTCCTTAGAATTCTTTAGAGATGCCCACAATTTTCAGCAACGTGCGAACATTTATTTGAAACGTCCTAATCAGGCTTTCCATGCCTCTCACCTCTGTGGTGGTCTGTATCGTGGTGCTTCTTGTCATCTTTTATTGCCAAGTGAGACTGCCCACCCAGCGCGCTTGAGAGGGCAAGAAGGCCAGCACTGCTTCCAAGTGGAGGGATTCCAGGAGGCTGAAGTCCTGATGGGTGTGGAGTAAGAGGCACTGGAGGTCCATGGCCGTGAGAGAGATGCTGAGCCTGCAACTGTTGTTGCTGTTATTTATTGTGGTATTTCCAGATAGAAGCAGCAGGCAATTGGAAGGAAGGGAGGAAGGAAAGAAAAGGAGGACTGGTTAGCTAGTGAACATAACACCATTTCTTGTCTCAGTATCTACCTTATTTCAACCTGGTCTAGATAACCACCCTGTGCTAAGTTTCACAACTGTAAGAATACTGCCTTGGATATTGACTCTCTTTTGCACTACAGAACTAAGCTATGCAACTTAATCTGCAGCCCAACTAACAGATTTGTGTAGTCTAGACTCTGGAAGACAGCTGGCACCTTTCAAATCCATCTCCGTATTAAAAGAATTAGTGCAGACAGAGATATCATTGCTCTCACCTTCCTGTCCCCAAACGCTTGTTTTCACAATTGCTTTGAATAAAGATGAAAACCAACAATTTAAAAGGGCCCTATCTAAAATAAGTCTCTGTTACAGCTTCTGCTAGGAACATTTCCAGTACTGAATCACCAGTTGGAAAAATGACCAAACAAGTGTTCTTTTCACTTCATTCTTGTTGTCGGTGTATGCTTGACATTAAGACTGACAGAATACAGAGTGTTGATCTGATTAGTCTTACCCTTAGGGCACTATATGAGATTTACTTCAACAATTTCAAATCTATGTACCTATCCCCAAATTCAGCAGAAGATCAGATTGATCTTTGCCAGATCACAATATATGCTAGCCTTTTCCAGCCTCAATGTCCTCCAGGTGTGCAGGCTTCATGTCTCAGAATTCCCCAACATCACAGCTGACAATTCTGGGATTCTGGGACTGTAGCTCGTGGTTCTGGAAGGTGCCTTGTTTGGAAGACTAGTACATGTAGTTATTATACATACATAGAGAAAATATACATTTTCCCCTTCCAGTCTACCCCCGTTTGAATGTTAAGACCAGGGATAATATAACCAATTTGACTGAGCTCCAAACAGAAGGCAAGAGATTGACTTAAGCTGCAAGGCTTCAAGTTACTATTTATCTTCTCAGAAATAAGCCTCACTGCGAACAATGACACATACTTCCAGATAAGCATGTATTACAACCTTCCCCAACTTAGCACTCTCTCCAGATAGACTGGGATTCTAGAATTCCCAATATGATTAATGCCAGGTTGGAGAGGTTTAGTGCATAGAATTGCAGCCCACACCTTGTATATCTTAGCAGCCAGAAGTTCTACTTAGCCCTTTCTAATTTTGAAAGAATTATTCAAAGTGCTTACATTTGTAAGCATGGGTCTCTGCATTATGACTTCAGCCAAGCTGCAACTCTCAAGAGCTGATAGCATTACCAGGTCCTGTGTTTGACACATGGTACAATCACATCAATTACATTTATCGCCTCTACAGTGTAGTACTTAACTTTTTAAAAAAAAGAAAAGAAAAAGATAATCATTACCACTGTGCTTATATAGACAACATAACATTTAACAGAATATTAGAGGCACTTAATGGAAAGTATGTGTTTCATTTGTGTGTATCTTAGATCAAGAATTTTAAGCAAAACACTTGCTTTTTTGAGTTATTTAATATTGTATTCAATTAAATTTTGTGCGGTGACCAGAGAAGACACATTTAAAAATTTTCTCGACCATGTTTATTAGAAAACTTTTTGGGTATTTAACCATTTTAGCAGTGTTCCGTCACCATAAAATGGACCCAATCCATGCAGTCATTGTGAAAACATGTATTACAAAACACTTTCATATTATAAAATATGAATATAAAGTTATATTTAATATAAAGTATATATTTTTACCAATATTTCTACAATGTCTAAATGTACTCTATGCATTCTAGCAAAGGACATCTGATATATAGTTTCTTTTTCTACTTTTTATATCAGGTATTGTCTTGCTACTGCTTCTCTGGTACTTTTCTTAATTTTAATTAACAAAAAGTAACAAGCTGTACAAAGCCAAACAAAGCATAGCACAATTTATGCTCTTTTCACAACAGAAGCATCTCTTCCAGTTTAGGTGTGATATATTTTTGTAAATAATTTGGCATCTAGCAAATAAACCCAGGGATTTTATTTTTCCGTAATTAAACAAAGATTTTAAAATAATTACAACTGTGATAATTACAATTCTGCCATGCCATCTTGAATTCAAGATCTAAAGCTCTCAAACATTGTTTTATACAGCTGTTTATATATAGGCTTCTTCCAAGGAACATGTCCAAAAATGTGGGGGGGGAGGGTTTAAAGAGTGATTTTATTTAAAAATGTACAATCAAAAAGATAAAAATGAATGCAAACTAAGAAAAAAGAAGAGTGCAGAAAAGAATAAATTTAGTAACTTACCACCTTCTCTTAACAAAGGTGGGTTAAAAAATTTTTTTTAAAGAAATCCCTCATTTTCTCATTACTTATCTCTTATCAATATATATATATCCTAAAAGCCTCCCTACTCATTCCTTATAAACAAAAGTCATTTAAGGATTATCAGAGGTGAATACACACACATATACCTTGATCAAATAAACCAACTTCATACCCCTTTACTTTTAACAATCCTAATTGTCAAGTTTCTTTCTTCTTACTGTCCCACAAGGGAAGGGTTTGCTTTTTAAAACCCTTCACATAATGCCCTAGAACAGGGATGTCAAACTCGTGTGGGCCAGATGAGTCACATGCTGGCTCTGCCCCCACCCAATTTAGCAAAGAGGGGAATAGTCCTGATACATCATGTGACACCACTGTGATGCCCCAAATCTGACACTCCTGCCCTAGAACTTGATTTCTTTTTCTTTATTTGGCTTTTGTCACAAAATTCTTCACAATTGAACAAGTCTCTCTTATAAATCCAGTGTAGGAAAGTTAGTGAGGTCAATATTTTGGTTTATTTTGTCTATATTCGTTTTAATTTATTAAGACATCCACCAGTTTCATTTGTACATCCAGCGTAGAAACAGTGGGGCCACCATTCTATACAAGATACTTACAGATTTTAAGTTTAAGATACAGATTTTCTGGTTATGGAGAGAAAGAATTTAAAAAAAGAAGCAAAGTGTCTGGGATTACCCAGGAGCCACCTTTTTTCTCTCTTTTATGATGCCTCAGTGTAGACTTATAGTAAATAGATACAAGTGTCGGGGCAAGGGTATCTAGCATTTAAGGTGGACCCTTAAAACCTTGTGTAATAGACCTCTTTCATGTACATGCTACTTATTTGAAATATTCTGCATGGAAATGAGAACTCAGATATTTCCATTATGATTACTTTCATGTCACTTCAATTATTTCACCACTAATAGCTTCACAAATACATATGTTGAAAAAGTGTATGAAAGGATTTCCCACAGTATGCCCAAATTTCATTTCCTAGCTGTCATCCACGTGAGATTTGAACAATATGTGAGGGGGTTCTACGCAGATATAATACATGAAGGAACTGATCAGGATGCATATAGTAACTCTCCCTTAGTATCAAGTGTGGAAAATGGGATACAATGGCTGCTGCATACATCCTTGTCATTCATTGGTGAGCAAGATTGAAAACACTTTCTTGTTTTCTACTTTCTTAAAAGGAATTTCCAGTTGAAGCTTTTTTGTGGATTCAAACAGACAAGATAATATGGCTGAAAGATGAAAGACTGCTGAGAATCCAATTCAGTGTAGCACAAAAGGCTGCATATTTCATCAGGTGATTGTGAGTTAGCCATAATTCTGCCTTTTTTAAAAAAATTGAAAAACTATTAAGTACTAGTTTCAGAGCAAGCCAAAACCCAATATCAAACATCTGTGGTTTAGTAAAAGTATAATCATTTGGAAGCAGTCTGACTTTCTGCAGGAATAATCCACAAGTAAAAGACTAACTTTGTCTTTATTTAGTAAACTTGAGCTTTATTGTGTAATCTGAACCAGATTCATCCAGATTCTGCATGAATTATCAAGGCAGTTTATAATAATTGATAGATTCATTTCCTCCTTTTCTGTTTATATCACTCATAATTTTTAGATTACAAACTTGAAGTTAGGTGCTTTAAACACTGCACAAAAATGTGCTGAAAATGTTCTGTGATTTTAGGTGTTTAATAATGCTTACAATGTTATTTTTACAATAGCAACCAACTTTAAATTCATAGAAGTGCTAAAATTAAATGCTCAAATACTAAAAATTAAAATTATGTTTATAAAATAAATATTTTGCCAACAGAAAATTCCAGCCTTGGTTCTTAAATTGTATTATAAAAAGAATGAATAGGAGCCTGCATTTAAACAGCAATTCAACATTACAACATGGTAGTAAAACATTATTATACACTGCATTTTGGAGAAGGCTTTTTAAGAAAGTGTTGTTTTTTCTTTCTGCTTGCTATGAAGTGCAGAGTCAATAGAACCTGATGCTTGGACATCTATGCATATATAGAATAAAACAATATTTCAGTAAATAAGTTTTACTTGATACAGAAACTGAATTTAGATCTCATATCAGCTGGAGAGATTAGGTTTAGATTATCAGACTGAATGTACATGTTTATTTGTCTTTAGGCTACATATGAAGTCCCTTTGCATACTGCAAGTGACCAACCAAAAGCCTTCCAGTCAACTAGAATTGCAATCTTTTATGAACCAGGAAACTGTTTAGCACAACTTCTTTGCTTTTAATCTTTTAATCATGTGAAACAAATCACTATATCTACAACAACTAAATGTTTTAAGCCACTTTTATTCTCTGTTCCAAAGACAGTTTCAAATAGTTAAACTGTTAGTGCAATGAATGTCAGTAATATTCCTAAATCTTACCTTTAGCAAGGTTCAGTACAGAATTTTCTGTTTGTAGGGGTGTGTGTGTGTGTGTGTGTGTGTGTGTGTGTGTGTGTGTTTAAACTCTCTTCATGAACATAATGTAGCAACATGGGATATGTATAAGCTGTTTTATACTAGTTCAGTATTTATTTTCTCCACTTACTGCGCCACTGTTCACTCCAGCTTCACTCCAGTTCCTATCCTGTTAAGTGGAGTATTTCCACCATCACCTGATCTTTTTTTTTAAACTGAGATCGTTTAAGTTATAACCTATTGTATACAAAGGATGTGGATCAATGAATTGTATCTTTCCCCACTCCTAGTAAAAATGCTTGTATAGGGTATATCTCCTTAAGTAAGGTGTTAGTAGGTGATGGTCTTCTCCAATCTTGAATTCAAAATTAACACTGTACATCTGACAATATGCTGGATTTGCAATTAGGATGCCAATAAAAAGGGGTTGTTGATGCTTACAACAAAGATTTTTTGTGTGTGTGTGAAAACCAGCAAATTGGGTGCACCTGGAAAAACTCTTAGTTGCTTCCTTGAATAATTTTTGAAGTAAATATATCATGACACTAGTGTCCTAAAACTTTATTGTAACTAATTAATGCATTTAAAAACAAGTTCTAAATCAAGAAAGTAGCATATTTACTGTAAAAGGAGAAAAATAGTCAAATTAAATTATACAATTTAATAAGATATTATTTTATTAAACCTGCAAGTTTAATTCAGCTAAGTGACCTTTAAATCCCATTTCAGAGTAGCATAACTATTAACCAAATATTTTTTAAGACAGGATGAGTAGTGAAATCTAACAACAGGAGTCAACGCCTGATGTAATAAAGGGGAAAAGTATGCTGTTTGAAGAGGCTTGGCTCTTTCAACAGGAATTTAAAAGTTGTAACACAGTCATATAATTATAATTGACTAATTTCATGTTTGGTTTTAAGCTTTGGAATATTTTCTAATTTAAATCAAGTCCTAATCTTCTAGATATTTTTATTCAATGAGAAAGGGAAAGAAAAAAATATAAACTTAAAATGGCAATCGTTCCCTCACTTATACAATAAATATTTCTAGAGCAATAGCACTTAGCCTTATATATCACTCCATAGTGCTTTACAGCACTCTCTAAGCCACGGATGTCAAAATTGCAGCGCCACTTTGCTGTTACATGCTGTATCGCCACTTTTCCCCCTTCATGGAGCTGGGTTGGGTGTGGCCTGCGTGTGACGCATCCAGCCCTCGGGCTGCCAGTTTGACATTCCTGCTCTAAGTGATTTACAAATGTCAGCATATTGCCCACAACAATCTGGGTCCTCATTTTACCAACCTCGGAAGGATGAGTCAACCTTGAGTTCCGTCAGGATCAAACACATGGCAGTCAGCAGTTTGCCTGCATTATTGCATTCTAACCACTGCGCCACCAAAGCTTTTCAAAATTATGATCAAAATATGATCAAAATTAATCATATATAATACATTTCAACTTGCATTTCTGAAATAATTATTAGCATAGGGAATAAAAATACAATAGCATGGGTGTAAACAAGAACAGAAAAGCTTTAAATTAAAAACTGGAAATAATGGAATAGACAGATAACAGATTTTATAGTTGTCTGAATAAATTTATTTTATGTCTCTGTACATTCCTCTGTCTGACCTTTATGGCTCT
Organism: Notechis scutatus; assembly: GCF_049901735.1. Classification (NCBI taxonomy): domain Eukaryota; kingdom Metazoa; phylum Chordata; class Lepidosauria; order Squamata; family Elapidae; genus Notechis; species Notechis scutatus. The sequence goes on from NC_142010.1 coordinate 204,513,404, forward strand.
TTAGTACTTGTTTCTAATTCTAAATTCACACCACCCATCACTGAGCAGCAAACATGTGTCTTATTTCAAAACCATAGCTTAATATTTCAAATGCAATCTGCAAGGTATATGGGGAGAAAGCAGAATTTTAAGAAATGCATACCAGACTCTTGTTTTTAGCATACTTGAAATTTAGATCCTCCAAAGTAAATAAAGAGATCTTTCTATTTGTTCAGTATCTTGTTTTTGAGTTTAAGTCTGCAGTATATTCCTCAGATGAAAAAATACAATTCTTCTAATCTTCAATCAGTATTAACCAGCAGTGGGGGGGGGGGAGGCAAATGGCAGCTGCAATGTGGGACACATGTAAAAAAGGAATGAGTTATGAATCCCAATGCTCTATCCATCATCTTGCCAATGTTTTCCCACCACTTCACCCCCAGATAACTCTAATTTTAACAGCTGGAGATTTGGTGGGTTGTGGATTAGGTAGTTGCAGCTTAAAACATTTGGACATCAGGCTGCAGAAAATACTATTAAACATTTTTCCCAACATTCTTTAAAAGACTTTTGACATTTTATCTCTGCAGTGGCCCCTTCATCCTATCCACCCCAAAAGTAAAATCAGAATTGCAGATGATGATTTCCAAACTTCTGCAATAAGAAGCAGCAGCAGCAGCAGCAGCAAATTTTTGCCTCCATATTTCTATTTTATAGGAAAATATGTATTCTAGTAATTTATAGGCGCTCTGAAGATTAACTACAGGCTCATAATAAACCCTCAAGAGGTTAACCTCATCCTCTTAAGCTTCACACACTATGGTCTCAGAGATGCCACAGCCAAGGAAAGGAAAAATAATCCAGTGGTTTGCTAATCCTTTAGTCAGTCACCTCATGCAATGGCACAAAGCCCTTTAGATGCCAACAACTCAATCTGTCTCATCAATACCATCAATCTAACTGATACATTTCACAGAAGCACAAACAGCACACCTCAAAAGGGTAAGAGGAAACCCTTCTATCATTAAAGTATTAAATTCTTTTTCACCTCAACTAAAATATCCACAATATCTTGAGGACCCAAAAGATACCCTTTAAGATGTATTTCTACAGTTCATTTTTTAAAAAGTGAAATTTTATCAATCTCTTAAAGTGATCTAATTATCAATCCGTGTGGGCCAATTATGATTCTAATACAAACTTCCTTTAATTTTCCTAATTGTTGACTATGTTTTCCTCTTATTCTAATCTCTTAAAACTTTTCTAAGAAATCTATTTAAATGTCCAAGAAAATATTTATCACCGCATTTGGAACATTGAAATAGGAAGAGAAGGATGGCTTCACTTGCCATTTTGCTAGTTCACTTTGTAAAATTTAAAATCAGACATTTCAATCTCATTATCCTTCAAAGCAAATGTTTGTGATGTATGGGAAGGTATTCTGCCCATAAGCCCTTTGCCCTATGTTCAAAAATACAGTCCCAACTACTTAACTGCATAAACTTGGATCAGACTCCTGAAAAAGGAATCTGGACACTTTTCAAGAGTGTTACATTTGAGGGGAGGGAGGTTGTAAGAATTTGTTCTACCAGGATTAAAAATACACAGTCCCAGATCTAGTTTACAGATTTTATGAGAGCAAACTCCTCCATCCACCACCTTCCGTCATTTTCTTAACTGAATGTTTCCCAACACACCTTCCTCACACTTTCCTGTGCATTAATTCTTGTGCCAAATAGAATACAGGTCTAGAGGTAGAAGGTCATTCCCAACAAAGAAGCAAGGGAAATAATTTAGAAGCAATTATTTTCCATGTCAAGAAACAAAGCTCTTTAAAAAACAAAACAAAACTAAATCTCCCTAAGCATCACTAAAAACTCGGATCTTAACTATTTCCATATACTTATTAGGAATATACTCAACCTTTCCCTCAATTGTGCCTCTCTACTGCTTCTCATGCAACTCAAATTTCTTGGGCCTTGCCTAGCCACTGGCTACTTGATTTGTGCTTCTAATGTTGGAGAATTCAGCAGCTGATTTGCATTTTGAAAAGACTCATGATGTTTCAGGCTCACAATAGATGTCTAAACCGTTAAATTACTATTTCTTTTATTAGCCTGAAAGACACTGCAGTTTAAGAGCATGGCCTCCACTATTGTTCTTTATACTAAGTTGGGTTTCTGAACAATACTGACAGCTGCTATTAAACTGAGCTGGCGTTTACTTTAGTGCAGCTGCTGCTTGTAAGAACAGACCGACTCCTGATGCTTCCTCCCCTCTAGGGACACAGGCTGACACAGTGAATGTTCAATGAAGAAGAGCAAAGGGCCAGTGAATTGTCAGCCCAATTTTATGCTACTCCAATTTTCCAGAGTGCACCCAATCCCTTTCAAACAAATCAAGCATATGTCAGAGCATGAAACTTATTGTGCAGCACAGGATAATTATTTGTGTATACAAATGTGCAGTGGAAGAGATGATCTCTTGCCGGACCAATATCTATGTGTAAAGTGAGACTGCAGTTGCACAACACTTTTTGGATTATAACACAATTGTTAGATCATCTATGCAAGGCACTTGGATTGGGGGGAAAGGCTGCAAAAAAACATGAGGCTTAGAAGTAGTGAAAAATAAGATATATTATAATTGACAATGACATATTAATGCCTCAGTTTGTTACAGGGCTGATATCCTATGCATACGTGCCATTGAGAGGAATATGGCTGAAATGCATAAAGTCACGAATAGCTTGCAGAAAGTGGGCAGGAAAAAGGTTTATTTCCTGCTCACAAATTACTAGGAATTATCCAATGGAAAGAGTTAGAACAAATGAAAGAAAAGTCCATCTTTACAAGTCCATTTAACTAACCCATGGAATTCATTCCACAAGATGTAATGGGCTGGTTTAGATCCACCCACCGAGGAATGATTTATCAAAAAATATTAGAGTTGAAGTTGGAATGTTACTTTAGGATTTAAGGCAGCATCCCTCCAAATAACATTTGCTGGGAAGTAACTGCAAGAAAGAGGCAAACTTCAGTCTCCTGTCTGTGATCACCCTACTTTGATTTAGTCCAGCATTTTATCACATTGAAAAAATTCTGGACTAAATTGGTCCAATTTGACAGGCCAAATATTATTTTCTTGCCAAAGAGTATGCAATTATTTTTCAGGAGTTCATTGCATATGAGGCAAATCTCAATTTGCAGTCTTTTTTTAATGCTGTTGTTTCACTTAAAATCAGCATATTAAATAAATGGATGGTATTCTTGTTCCTTTAAAAATACACAAGAATAAAAAAAGCAGGGTTTGCGTTGAAAGTATTCAACTGGAGGTAGTCTGCAAATGAATCAGTATTGGCTGCTGGGCGCTCTTAAGGAAAAGGTAGCACAGGACAAAGATATAAGCCAGATGCTCCACAAAATATTCATTGTCCAATATAAACATTTCCAATTTAGTTTAAAAGCTATTTTGAGCTGTGTCAGCTAAACACACTTGCACAAATAGAAAATACCCAGTTGAACTTCTGAACTAAATTCCAAGTAAAGACATCATAGGGACAAGTCATGCATCATGAAGACAAATAAAGACTTTGGAAAAAAGATAGTTAACTGGATGGGGCAAGCAGGAGGAACAAGGACCTAGTTTAAAGGGGGAGATGTGTTTATGCAAAATTAATCTGTGGCATGTAATAAAGCTGCCTGAATAAAATTTAAGTTGAAAATCTACTGACATTTGCAGGGAGGAATGGCTATTAAAAGGAAATGAAGGTCATTCTCTCAGTTTATTTCACCTAATTGACTGCCAATAGTTTACCACAGATCTACAATTCAGAAATTGATTAAAGCAGAGTTTTCCAGCGGAGGATCATCTTTTAATCCTCCTTAGGTCTTGTGGGGATGGGGGGGAGTTCCCCCATCTCCAGTTGGGATGTAATTTTAAGGACAGATGGATTAACCGGTGCTATTGTTTGAACACGTCACTGGACTATTGCACTGTTAATCCATACAGCAGCATGTCTAATTATCATTACAAAGTGTCTGAGGGAACTATAAAGACCAGCAGGGCATCTTCTCACAAGTAATTAACATAAACTAGTAAATGAATAATTTGAATCTCTCATAGTACTTGCACATGAATATAAACCAGAAGGAGGACTTGTTTCAAGTTCTTTTGCCTACTGTAGAAGAAATAGGATGGAAATACAAGTGATATTTCTTCAGCATTATAAAATTAATATAAATGACAAAGCAAAATGTCTGGTGCACAATGCTCATAAATGTGAAGCATGTTATCTACTTGTTTTCATATATTAGCAGATGATTTTCCCATGAGGTTAAACTTTGTATGAACATGACAGTTATACAAATTCTGGCAGACCTAAAGATTGTCTACTATCCTTTCTCAATTTTTTTTCTATAATGTCAGGAGGAAGAGTTTAGATAATTACTTTTACTTTATTTAAATACAACTTGTCATGTTATTTTGGGATGTAACTATGACATTAGTATTACTATAGTATATTAATTGGAATGTAGTTAAGTAAAAGCAGAAATAAAAATTTCTTAATCTTTTCAACCAATCATTTTTTCACTTATAAATGTGTACAAATTGACTTTACTTTTATAATATGCTATGGTTATTTTTTTTAATGTAGATATTCAGATTATCAAATGACTCAGATACCAAGAAAGTCTGTTAATCCCTACAAAATATCTCATCGCTAATCAGTTTGGTTTCTTTTTTCTAACCTGTAATATACCTACTCCAAATATTAATTTACAGTTCACAAACATTCCACATATAAAATAGGTTGATGTCCAACCTTGGCAACTTAAAGACTTGTTGATTTCAATTCCCAGAATTCCCCAATTTTGGGAATTGAAGTCCACAAGTCTTCAAGTAATCAAGGTTAAACATCCCTGATATATAGGATAAAGCAATATCATTCGATAAATTAAGGTTTTAGCAATGCTACCAGTTTAAAAATTCATAGATGCCAAGAAAATAAATACCTAAAATGTAGCCATTAAGTATCCAAGATATTATTACATATCAAAAATTAAAACATCAAAACTGCCAAAAGCAATAAAAAAGGAAAGCTGGTTATACACACTGTAGGAGGTAGACCTGGAAGGCCACGTACCCCGATGATGGCATTCAGCTCAGCCATGGTCACTTGTTTGGCACGTTCCACTGCTTGAGCCACTTGTTGTTGGTGCTGGAAGGACAAATAAATGTCTATTATCAGAACAACCACTGTTTCATATTTAAGAAGGAGAAAAAAAGCATTTTTTTAAAAATCAAGCAGTAGTTATATTTCAAACTAGCAAACCAAGACGCAACTTCTTTTCACCATGCATACATGCATAGCTTTTACTATAGTTTATTCACAAGTTAACCTCCTTCCAAAGCTGATAGTAATGCTTCTGTTGTGCATACTGTGCTAAACCATACTATTGGCTGATGTTGGTCACAATCTCAATCCTTGCCTTAACACTATCTCATTGGGAAATCATCAGTCAGGGCATCCCTGGGTGCCAATTATGGGCTAGGAAAGTGTGTGGGACAAGGCATTAGGGCAGTATATCTGGCCTATTCGTGTTGTGTTAATAGGCATTCTGCCAATGTCCTGGTATCAATTTAGTCACCAGGTTCTCCCACACAATACAATTTACATCTGTGCTAGTAACCAGGTTTTCCTACTCTCCAAAATTCATCTCTGTGCTTTACAAAATTCACCTCTGGCCTTTTAATTAGATTTTTATTAGACTTCTGCTTTCTTAGGCTTTAATGTTTCAAATGAAATGTAAAAGGGCTTTCAGAATTTCAACTTCCAATTCTTACAAGTTTTTTTTTGCTTTTGCAAATGCCACTCAAAAAGTTTAGTGTGCTATTAAACATTATCATTTTTATTTACTGAAGATTTAACAAATGGCTAGACTAGCAGCTGCTAAGCTAATGCTAGCATTAAAAAAATCTTGATAATCTTTTTAGACTGCCTCCTCCTGTGTTGGAAAGAATAATTTTGTGGTTGAGCTATTTTACCAGTTATACAGTTGGTGTATCTCATCTCATCTGCTAGACCAAATTAACAGGGGGCCTGCATACTTCAACTACAACAGATGTTCCTCGTTCTTTTGAATTTTGATAAAATTAACATTTTAAAAACTAATTTACAAACAAAGATGCAACATAATTTCACTTTAAACAGCTGAACATTTGTACTTACTTCTTGAGACAAAAATGGGATGACTTGTGCACAGATTGTATTCAATCTCTTGGCAATTTCAGTCTATAGAGAAAAGTAAATATTTGGATTAAAACATGCATATTATATTTTAGTTTACAAGTTCATGTAAAAGACAAATGTTATAAAATGTGAAGTACTCCAATATTACATCAAATATCTGGAATATGTAGTTAAGCAAACAGAGTTCAGCTTACTGAAGAACATCTGCTACAGCTCCACATATATTTAAACAAATATATTCTTACTACATAGGTTATTAACAAATAAAGCATCAACTGAAGCCCAGCATGAAATTGGTAAATCTATTGTTCCTCCTCCTCTTTTTATTATTTCAAGTCTTCTGACTGCTGAAAAAGGAGAAATAAGTCACAAATAGATATCCCCACAAACCGATGTCCAAGTAGGTACTTTATAACAATCTATGCATAGTATCTTGTGATATTTAGGGCAGAGATGCAGGATGCTTGATAAGGGCATCCTCCCGCCAGCCAGCTGACTTCTGGGTATCTGCTGCGCATGTGTGGGGGACAGGGTGCATGTGGGAGATGTGTGCGCATGTGCAGGGGGGCGGGTGGAGCGGGAGGGGGTCACGCATGCATTGCATTATGGGTGCAGACATGTATGTGCACTGTCACGCACGCATGCACTTTTGGCACACGATAACAAAAATGTTAGCCATCACTGCTATATATGATTGTATAGCACTGATGCAGAATCTTTCATTCAAACCACCTGTGAGCCACAGAAATCTACACTCAACTTTACTTTATGCTATCCTTTCTGGGTTTTTTAAAATAAGAACTCAATCTACTTTGAAATGTTCCACAACTATTAATGAGAGCTTCAGATATTAAATGAAGACAAGCTTGAAGCATTAAAAAAAAGGCCTAAGAAATACTCATGAGACCAGAATCCAACCTTTAAAAAGAGGGGTGGGGATGAATAGCCTCAAACCAGTCAATCAATCAAAAATATAAGCTATGCTTTAGGAATATGCAATATAGATGGCATTAAATCTCTGAAATGTCTGACACAGCCCCTCAGGTTCATGTAATATTCATGAATTCTGAGCTGTCGCAGCTAGCTTGACATGGCTTATCGCTAGATTTCTGATCTGCAAATACAGAGGACAGTTAAAACAATGTGGGATAAAAGAAACCATCCCTTGCAGACAGCAGATACATCAACACTAATTGCCCGTATTCTCTTTGCTCACCACCAAAGCAGATCTGCAGGGCTGGTGCCTCACATAAAAGGCCCTCAAGTACCCTTAATTGTTTATGTTCTTAATGTAAGGCCTCTTGAATGCATTCATTTTTAATAGCAGGCTTGAGTGTGGGGCCTATCAAGCAACCCCAGTCATTCGTCCTTTGCTATGGCGATGATGACCTTTTGATTTATTTGTAAATGACAAGCTTGCTGGGGGCTCCAGACTCAATCAGTGCCCCCCCCTTTCTAAAGCATCATAAACATGATGGAGGGATTCAAGATAAAGTCGAGACTGAAATTGTTTGCATTCTGTGGGAGGTATGTGTATTATTTTTTTTACTAACTTAAAGTGTTTTGATCTGAAGCACACAGTCAGCTTCAAGTGTTGTTATTTGTCATTTTGTCAACATTTCATAGTGAACTGAGTGATTAAGGGGAGAAAAGGCAGGTGCTTGAACAGTTTCAAAAATGCCTGCTTCAAATTCTGTAAATGTTTGATCAGGGATTTTCTTTTCTTTCTGCTTTCCACAGAAGGAAACAACACATATTTAACCGAGATTAAAACGTATGATACTCAAGCTTTTTCCCCCACAGAAGAATTTAATACATTGTTTCTTAATACAGCAGTTTCCATGGGTCATTTTTTTACCATTAAAAGTGAATTCTCATTCAAAATTTGAAAGCAACAATAAAGTTAAGGTTTCCTTGTACAAACTGGAAGCTTAGATAAATAATCATTCTATTGAGAGCCTGTGTAACAAAAATCATAAGGCACCTGGTTTTCCGGTTTGTCGGCTTCATGAGCGGTAGGGATTCGCGGCTGCGCGATCCCTGCCGCGCTAGCCGTTTTGGGGCTCCGACCCGGACGGGTGCGGAGCAAGGCTGCCCTGCAGGGGTAGCTGAAGGTAAGGGGATCCGGAGGAAGGGTTTGGGGGTGTTGCAGACCCCTCCCTGGCCGGCAGAACCCCCTGTTACCAGGACGTGCAGCGGCGGTCCGTAATGGCCGCCACAAAGAAGTTGACAGCCGGGCAAGTATGCGCAGGAGGAAGAAGAGAAAGTTATTGAAAGTGAAAGTTCTTCTTGGTTGACCCAGGGCTTTGAGATTTATCTAATTTAATTCCTGGAAAAGATGGTTTTTGATGATTTTTCCACAAGAGAAAAAAAAAGCGGCTATTTTGAGGTGCTGAAGGGAAAGTTTACTCTCCTCCCGACGGAATTAAGCCGGAAGGGAGAGGATAAAGAAAATATATAAATTTGGATCTTGTTGGAGGAGATGCCTTGAAGACTTGAGGACAGAAATATAATCTTAATAAGGCTTTAAAATATAGATTTGGACTTTTTTTTTTTTTTATTTGTTTGATACCACCCTGGAAGAGGAAGGGGGAATTTTGGCTTGCTTGGATTTATTGAGGATTGTGGATTTTGGGATTGTTTTGCCTTTCTCTCGGAATATTTGGTTGGTGTAAGAAGGAAGAGGAATAAAGAAAAGAAAAGATTTATTTATAATGGCTTTCCTTTTTGAAGACCTGAGGGATGAATATGAGCAAACAAAAGCAGCCTGCAAAGATGGCATGGAAAAAGCTTTTCTATTTCTAGAAATGGCGCTGGTCAATTACCAACAGACAATGGAACAGATGGAAACGGAAGAAGAACAACAAGGAAGAGACGAAGACGCCATCTTCATTGAATCCCAAAACTTATCTAAGGAAGAAGGAAGGAAGAGAGTAAGGAAAATGAAGGACTTAAGATTTAAAAAACATTTGAGAAAGAGAAAAATATGATGCAAAATAAATATAATGATAATAAACAAGAGAAAAGGGAACAAAACAGAGAAGGGATCCCAGCAAGGCAGAGGTTAGAAGAAGAAGGGGAGTAGGAAGATTTGGTGGGGGAAGAAAGAAAGGGAAAGGCGGAGAAAAGCCTCAAAGCTTTAAAATTGGATGGGAGAAAAGGGATTTTTTTAGAGACAAAGGATGAAATATAAATTTCTGTAAGAAAGATTCTGCTAAGGTACAGAAGATGGTATTGTAACATTTATATTTGAAATAGTAAATTAGAATGGTTTAAGATTTAATAAGAAATTAAAATGTTGAAGTTTAAAATTGAAATGTTGAAGTTTTTAATAATGATTGATTTAATAATGATTGATTTTAGAAATGTAATAAAATATAGAAGGAAAGGAGGATACAATGTATTTAAACATTTTTGGTGGATAGAATGTACCAAGCAGAACCAAATTGGGTATTTGTTATGTTGAATGTTAATTTTACTAACTTAGGGGAGGATAAAAAGGCATCATACTCTGATTAGTGATTTCAGGAGAAATTCTTTTTATTATAAGAAGAGATAGAGGGATAATGAATGGGCAAAAGATACAAATTTAATGATTTAATTAAGATGGATTAAATAAGATAGAATTGTGAAGAGTGATATGCGCTATTATTTTAGCCCATGCAAAGAGAGGTAACTGGGGCCAAGGTACTTTACTAAAAGATTTTTATGTTTGTTTGTGTTTGTTTGTGTTTTATGAGAATATTGGGGAAATTATTGTAGAAAGACAGGGAAAGATTTAATATGTAATGATTTGTTTGTTGTTGAAACTTTTAATAAAACTTGTTTTAAAAAAAAAAAAAAAAAAAAAATCATAAGGCACCATGACCTAGAACAGGAAATGTTTGCTCAGTCTTTTAAGCACAGAAAGTTAACAAGCTTCCAAACTTATCTTTGAGCAATGCCTTTGTTAGAATGACCAAAAAAAAAAGAGGCGTGAATTCTTCTGAGTTCTCCATTAGAAAAAAATGTTATAAAATAGACGGAGCTGAGAAACAGCAAAAAAAAAATCACAAATTAGGCCAATTTTTTTTTTCAAGTGTTAAGAATAAATTATTTTACACCTTTTTTTAAAAAAAAATCCATACACAATAACTGTTGCTCTGTCATCTAGTTCCTGGCCTAACAAGTGGCAGTGATAAGAAATCACCAAAAAGGAAAAATAAGCTTGCCTTTTTGCTTCAGCTCCTATATTGCAGAATGCATATAGCAATAACATGTCGATGTATGTCACAGGTGTGAAACTTGCTGCGTTAAGTTGCTGCCACGTGAAGTTTTGCACCATTTTCCCCATTTGTGGAGCTGGGGTAGGCGTGGCCTGCACATGATGCATTCGGCCCACGGGTTTGACACCCCTGACTTATATACTGGTTCACAGTGCTTTTCAGCCCTTTCTAAGGGTTTACAGCATCAGCATATTGACCCCGACATTCCGGGTCTTCATTTTACCAACCTCAGAAGAATATGTATTTATGCATCCCTGGCTTAACAACAACACCTCAAGATAATGGGCATATGAAAGAGGATTCTGCAAGGTAATGCATAAAGTAGTATAAAAATATAGATTGTTAAAAATGGAATGATTGGAACTGATGTTTTTTTTTCTATCTGATTATTTTCTAAGAATTATTGTTAAATTAACTGGAATATATGTAGAGATGGGACTATTATAAGAATGTAAATTACATTAGATGAAATTATAGTTAAAATGAATTATGAGAATTGTATTAAAAAGGCAAATATCAGTTTCTACAATTAGTTGAAAAGATCAATGTATTAGAAAAAATAAGTGTCTTAGAATAAAGAAAAGAATACCATGTGGAATCTAACCTAAAATGTATATGTGATATGTAATACCTAGGTGATAACTAAAAATGATTATATTATGGTAAATTTTTAATATGAGTTAAAGGGGAGTAAACTGAATGATGTATAAGATAAAAGGGTGGTGCACTCAAATGGGCAATTAAGGGGGAAATGTTTGGAATTATTAAAATTAAAATGGAATATACTGAATAATGAAATAAGAATATGTGATAAAATTGCAAATATGACATATAAAAGTATAAAAGTCTAATGAAAATAGATTAAGAAATAAGAATAATTAAAGAAAAACAGAATAAGTTAAGATATGAATTAAAAATGGATAAAATAAATGTAAACAACAGAAGAATACTTGTGAAAAATTTATAGAAAATGGAAAATGTAATGATATGATAAGAAAATGAATATGTAAGATAGATATGTAATTATGGTCAAGTTAAAAACCTGGAATCACATTGTTCACCAAAAGAGATGTTTGTAAAAGATAAAAATAAAGAACTCTTTGGGAAAAAACAACAACAACAACAAAACCTGAAACAACATCAGGAAGGCAAAGAAATACTGTTTTCAAACTTATTTGTTAACTACTTGGAAATAAAATTAGACCAACGTTCTCCCATACTTCTACAAAGGAATATTGAAAATTCTATTCTATGTTAAAACAGTTAGATTTATTCTATTTAGAACTGGAAAGTTGAAAGGACTTCAATTGTCTTAAGTAATTACTGAAATTGGGTTTACAGCTGTAGTATTCACTCCAAATCTCTTTACTGTGGCATATTAATAAAAACAATGGATCCAGGATGAAATATATAAACCAATATTTTCCTATTTGCTTGTAACCTCCTATTTTTACTTATCTAACTTATATTTTCCTGTCACAATCACCAACTATCCTTGTAATTTCAACAATTGTAGATCCTATTTGATAAAAACGTGTTCTGTGTTTCAGCCCAGAAGAACACCAGACCGTTTCAGAGATTATCCATGTGATTAAAATAATATTTTTGAGGCAGGAGAAAAGGAGTAAGTGCTTCACACAATTCAAATACAAATTAGAGACTTATAAAAAGCTAGATGTCTTAGAAAATACAATTTCATCATGCTAATTAAACAGGATATCACTGAAAGCTTTTACTTTCAGCTACTTTTTTGTGAGAAGCAATGCTTTATTATCTGAAAGGCAATCCAGTTTCCTGACTTCAAAAGGCACCATCCTCATTGTTCTTTGTTAGATGGGAAAAACTGAACTAAAAATTCATCTCACCAATTAGTTCTTATAGAAGAAATCCTTATGTGGAAGTGGTCTGTTATATTAATTTCTAATGCATCTCAGAATAAATTAAAAATCTTTCTTCATTGCATAATTACAAATGATATCTGTAATTCCACTAAACTAAAGATGTATAGAGTTTCTAGGAGTTAGGTGACAAATACATTTAAAAGCATTTATTTTTATTATGATGTGTAACATCTATTATCTCCTTCTCTTACTGCCTACTGAAGAATAAACCAAATATTTCATGCTTTTGTTTCTTCATTTTCTGAAAAAAATGTATTTGGCTATCTGGCGCACAAATAATTAACAAATGCATACACTATTGTTAAATTAGGTTCTGAAATTAGGTACAGAAGTTTTTTAAAATTAGGTACAGAAGAGTTTTCTGTAAACATTTAGTAGTTTTCACTCTCTTTGGCAAAAACTGCCTGCAGAACAACAGCTATCAAGGAGATGGGACTATACCCTACCTCACTGTTAAGACAAACAAGACAGATGTTCCCACATGCTGCCTACTGGACAATGATGCTGTTCAAAGAATCCACATGAAGTTAGTCAGCCAGAAATATCATTCCAAAATATTATCTCACTGTGTGCGTAGAGGGCAGCTCCCACAGGAAAGGAATATATATCTTCCGCTGTCAAGAACTATCTTCCACCATCTCCAAGTGGCAGCAAATTGAGGAAACAAGAACACCCCCCCCCTCTCCGCCTCCCCCCCCCCCATGTACATAAATAGGGGACAGGGTAGAAAGAAAGGCATGTAAACTTTGTTACACCTACTGAAATGACAGTTTTCACAGAAAAATAATGAATCTCATGAAAATTCAATGCAGCTCTAATATGTCCATTGTTAGAACATGTACTTGGTTCAATCTGACAGCTTCCTTTTTATGATTAATGTAACTCTTAAGGTCCTCTTAAACTGAAGTGGTTCCTGTAGCTATTTGGATTATAGAGCCCTAAAAAATCCTGACAGCCTTATGACATGCTTGTCATTATCATGCCATTTCCAGAAAAGCCAATCTAGAAGTGGCATGAACTGTGTATCCTAGACATGAAACCCCAGTGAAAAACTCAGTCTGCCTTGGATTAAAATCAACAACAGCACTCCCACATTTTTTTAATTGTTTGCCACTTTGGGTATCATATGGGTAGGAAAGCAGGCTCTAATCATGAAACAAAACATGCATTTTCCATTCCCCCCCCCCATTTTTATGCAAATAGTAGAATTTGCATAATAATAAGCTTGGCTGTTTCAAGATGCATAGTTTTGAATGTTCCAGTTGCTCATAGCACCGTAATTGGACTGTTGTTTTGTGACTGCTTTTTTTCATCCAGCATAGCCAATACCTCAGCAGGGACCAGTAGTATCTTTGCTGCTATTGCTTTAGATTGAATAAGGTGATGTGGGAGTGGAGTGTTGAGTGGAGAAAAGCAATTAAACACATGGTCAGACAGGAGAAAACTGCTTGTAGCTGCTTGACTGCTTAGCAAATTATTGCTTTTTCCCCCCTAATGCTAGGGAGAAGTTAAAAATTCAAGTGGGTGGTTGTATGGGCTCTCCAAATGTTGTGCTTGTTCTGCTTCTGTTTTTTTTAACAAGCAAGTAATGTAAAACATCACACACATTTTGTGCACTCAGTACTTTGCTTCATGTACAAGTGTTGCTTATGATATTGAGGTTGTATAAATGTAGATTATTAGTGCAAGGTGAGTTTGGTTAGTTGGTTGATTGAATTTTGGTGTAGGTGTTTGCTCTACATATATTCTTGCATCTTACAATAATATTTTAATTTTATTTTTTTATCCCTTTATTATTTTTATAGCTCAAGGTGCTACATATACCTACATATCTTTTCCCCACAACAGCAACCCTGTGAGATGGGTTGGGCTGAGAAACAATGATTAGCCCACCCTTTAGGCTTTCATGATGAAATCAAGACTAGAACTCAGTCGCCTGGTTTCTAGCCTGGTGCCTTAACCACTAGACCAAACTGGCTAATAATATTCACACAATTAATCAATAACAGCAGGCTTCCCCCCCCCCCCAGTTTCTACCCCATGCCCAGGCAAAAAACTGTGGAAGGAACAATGAAGTTGATTTTCTTTGGCTGACAGCTAGCAGGTAGTCTGTATAAAAAGAAGTAACAGTGCCTAAAGAAAAACTGAGATAATTTAAGGCACATTGGAATTATTGTTTTTTTCCCCTTCCCTTCAATCATGTCCAATTCTTGGAGAATGCCTGGAGAACTCCCTGCAATTTTCTTGGCAAGGTTTTTCTGAAGTGGTTTGCCATTGCCTTCTTCCTAAGGCTGAGAGAGAATGACAAGCCAAGGTCACCCAGTTGTATTTTGCAGAAGGTGGGACTAGAACTCAATCACCCCATTTCCAACATGAACAAGCACCATGTACCTACTGCAGCTGGAGTAAAACATCAAAAGGCAGCAACAGCTGAGCTCAAGTTGCAATGGTTTCCTATGATGGAATATTCAACACATTGAATAACTTTGATCCAATGAAATAACAGACAACTTGTAATATTACAACTGAGGTTCTAGAAACAAAATACATTTTGTAATGAGCAATCCTAGGCTGAATACACTCCTATACAATATGCTGCACTGTTTGAGTGATTTTTGCATGGTATGGGAACTGTAAAAAAGCAACCACAGAGAGGAAAACACAAATCATATCTACATTACTTCTATTTCCTGTATCGTTCAAATTCAGAGCAAACCTAGACTATCTTTACAGTGTTTTCTGACTATCAGAGCAATAGAATTTCAACCATAGACACAATTACTGTTCTTATATTGTTTATAAGAAACTATTAGTTCTCATTTATTATATACATTGGCCAAAACAATCTATTGAGCTTAGCTAATATCCAGCTGATTATTACTTACTATGGACTCAAGACATTCTTATTTAAAAATCACCCTACAACCTAGACAATCAAATAAATAACATCCTTTATCCTTCAGAAATCTATGCATTATAATCTTGAAATATGACACATCAAAAAGGATATTTTAAAAAAAATCCATAGCAAACCATTTGCCAAAATAAGAAAAACTATTATGGAAAAATTAAATGTTGCAAACATGGGAAAAGGAAATATTTAAGCATTAGCAGTATGAATTAAAATACGAACTTCTGCCAAATTCATTTACTATGAGTATTTTTTAAAAAAGTTATTTTTTAAAAAAGAGCACAATAACTCAAGGTTCTGGGGCAGAGGGAAAAAAAACTTTCAAAAGGACAGTATGATCACCTAACTGAAACTGAAACTATATATTTAGCTTTTCCACAAAACAAGCAACCAACACTGTTCAAATCCCTGCATTGGCGCTATAGAGATTTCAACAAAACAGAGCTGAAAACTCCCATCTGAATGAGCAAAATATTCTTGCCATTTATATACAGTGTAACAGTAATCCACCAGGGAATAAAGGTCAAGGCTGCCCTTTTGGTCATTACCGAATCATTTGAGATGATCTGTGGTAAGGAAAATCGAAGGCTGTGAGTATGCTGCAAATGGCTTGACCTCAGTCCAATTTTTGTCTCCATCTGTCTAACCGATATGAGGATGAAAGCTTTTTACAGGGTTCTTTTTAAATCCATGTGGTAAGGCACGAATCGGTTTGATATAGCATTAATAAGGGGGAAAGTAGGCTTTTCTGACTCAGAAACACATTTAGATTGTTATTCTTTATCACTTGAAGTATGTCCTTCTCTCAGAAGTTACTTTCCTTACATCAGTAAATTGTTAACAAAATGGCTTGGAGATACCTCCACTTTGCCAGGGAGGGCAGAAAGCATCCAATTTGCAGCCTTCCACAAGAGTGACTTTTGCAGGACAAAAGAAAAGAGTCTTCCACAAAGACAGTAAGTAAAACTGTCAGTGGACGTTATTTTGTGCAGCATACCTTATTTTTTTAAATGTTTCATTTGCTCAACAACAACAACAACAGCAACAAAACGGTCTTCAAGACAACTTGAAAGAGCCAACATAACAATCAGTCCAAAGGATATAATCAAGGTTATAATGGCCATCACACTTGCTTGCCTTTAAAGAGCTGTAAGAAAAGTTGTCACACATTTAAAATTGAGATGTTAAATAATTGGACATATGAAGTCACTGAAATTTCAATTATTCAAGTCCTCAACTTACAACCATTCATTTAGTAACCAAAGTTACAACGGTACTGGAAAAGGTGACTTATGACCATTTTTCACACTTACAATCAGGAATGGGACTCTACCAGTTCAGACCGGTTTGGGAGAACCGGTAGTTCTGGTGATAATTTGGCCCCGTCCACCCACCCCTGCTCTTTTCTTATGCTTTATTTTCTTGTTTTGGAACACAGCTGATTCATGTGGCAGAGCGGTTTTGCTGCGCCTCAGCTGTTTGACTCACTGGGGCTGAAGTAGAAGGTAAGTATTATAAGCTGAAAAGGGGCTTTCTTAAATGGTGTGCAATCACGCAAAGTGTGCAATCACCGAATCAGTTGTTATACCGGTTGAATTGCACTACTGCTTACAACCGTTGCAATATCTGCCTAGTCATGTGATCAAAATTTCAACCTTTGGCAAGTGGCTCATATTTATCATTGTGTTGCAGTGTCCCAAGGTCATGTGATTACCCTTTACGATTTTCTGACAAGCAGAGTCAACGGAGAAGCAAGATTTACTTTACCTAACAATCAGTGACTTCACAACTGCAGCAACCGTGTTACTAACTTAATAACAGTGGCAAAAAGGTCATAAAATAGAGCAAAACTTACACTTAACAACTGTCTTGCTTAGCATCAGAAATTTTGGGCTCATTTGTGGTCATAAATCAAGGACTATCTGTACAATTATTGTTTATTTGCCTATCTCACAATAGCACGCATTTTAACCGCTATATTTTTAAAGCTAATGGACTGGCTAGGATGATGGGAACTGAAATCCTTCACCTCTGGAAGGTGCCAGTTGGGAAAAAGCAGTGCTGTTTTTTATTTTGGCCATGACAGCAACGTATTAAGAGGCTCTGTGCCATATCTGGAGGATTAAGCCCCCACAGTATATCAATGTCAAGCAACAGCATGTCAAACTAAGATTCAATACAGGTAAGTGCCATTGCCAAATGTTCTTGTTCCCAGACGTGCTTTAAGATTATTTTTATTGCTTAAAATTTAATTTGTTCCAACTCACATCTCCATGACAACACCGGCTAGCCCTGCAAATCATTTGGGTAATTGGATACCTTATCTCTCTATTGCTCTCAAATCGAATGATTCTGCTAGAATTGTAACAGCCAATCATGTTTACAGGCCTCCTGAGTAATAGACTTAGAAAAGTAGCCACATTCATCTCCTATTTACAGCCATATTAACCATTACACAAAGAAGTTGTGAAGGTGGCCTCCCAGTATATTTCAAGTTATCGGTGTTGTCACCATTAATATTGCAATCAACAGAAAGACTTGTGAAGCCATAATCAAACAGATTAAATTCAGACTGATAAAGGGGTGGGGTGCATACACATAAACTAGATGAGCTTTGATCAATGACTGTCTATGTGTTAGTAAAACAGTGCATCATTTCAGTTCTAGCAACCTTATATCCAATAGAACCATGCATGCACTTTAAAAATGATTGCTACATTATAATTATATATCAGGACTCCAAGTTAAAAAAAATCAAATATGCATACGATACAGATCTTGATATGTCAGAAATAAAACCTACATGTTTTAGGCAGCAATAATGCAAGTGGGTTCTAAATTCAAAAGGCCATCCACGTCTTTCTGAGTAATTCATTCATATTTTTTATTCATAAGAAGTTGACATTCAGTAATTTGACTGGGCCATTGCCATTGCCCTTCAGTAATTTGACTGAATCAGATTTCACTCTCTTAACTGGCTAGTGGATAAGACTGTTAACTGATACATTTTTAATTCGTATCATACTTTGAGTTCCGCACATTCTATTCTTTATTAGAATAGCTTCACTGATTCAGTGAATTGGGGATCAAGTCACATATAATACATGACAATGTCTTCCAAATCCTTAAAGAGGAAAAAGGGATTTTTTTTATCATATACATCTCTCTATTATAAATAACTGCTGCTCTATTATAAATATATGCTGGCTTGTCTTTTCTTGAAAAACAGGAAATAATTAAAAGAACAATTTTCTCTATTCTTAGCACATCTTTTTCAGTCTTTTACTGAGCAAATTTACGTTCATTTTATGTGAGATATTGCTACTGCTGTTAAAGACAATTACAATGGATTTTGTATCCAGATCCATTCTATGAATTCAGCTATTTCAAAGTGTCATGCATATAATTAAAAATACTAAAAGGTACCCTTCAGTTGAGCTCAACTGCTGATGACTATATGGGCAAATCCATAGCAATATATTGAAATGGATTGCTATCGTCTCTGTCTCTCTCTCTCCCTCTCTCTCCAGCTTTATAAGAATTTTTAATTGAAAACCTCCCTAAATTGCTAAGTATTATACTCTACTGATATCATTCTTGAAAGTAGGCCAATATATAAACTTTTGCATAAATAAATATCCACTATTGTTTCATGCAAAGTCTGATTACATATTTAAACATAAAATATTTCATTGCCCATTTTTAGAGCAGAATGTGTGAACTCCCCCCCCAAGGTGCAGCCCTTGAGATTAATAAAAACAGCCTAGTTAAGTAGGGAATCCAATTTTAGAATGACACTACACTTATTATAGCTTAACCCTGGACTGATGTGCCATAACCATGGGTACTTACTGTGGTTTTCAATTAAGCCAATATTAGTTACAGTTATTAGAATATCATTGCCATCACCATCTTGTTATGGACATCTACTTCCTACATGTGTAAACAAGTTTGAAAACCACAAAGAATATTTGCAGGTCATGTTACTTTGGCTACAGAAAAGAGTGAGTGATAGTTCTATACTGAATTCTAATAAAGCACATTTACTGCCTCATTTTATGGCTATACATGAACCATATCTTTTATGTGTAAGATATCATATTAAATACAGATCCGTGAAAATATCTTAACTATTTTTATCAAGTGTTAAATAGGAACTTGGTTAACTTAGTTTTGAGTAAATACACATAGGACCAAGTTGCAAGGGAGGGAGGGAGCAGTATCATGTGCACGTTTGGTTTGTTTGTGTGGGTTTTTGTGGCAAAGTGAAAACAAATTTGTTAATTTAGGCTACCTCTATTTAAACTAAGCAGAATAATCCAAAGAATTCCTTATAGTTGATTGGGGACTTCATATCTTTTTAGGCTTAGCATCCTAGCCAGACAGCAAACAAAATCTTTTTTGCTCTGTTCTGCCACAAAATGGAAAACTACCCTTTTGTTTTCATTCAGTAATCCACAGAAGCTTTTCAAAGGGCTCAAAACAGAAGCTGCAGCAGTTTGTTCTTTAAATCAATTCTCTTCTTAACCATCCACTAGATGTTCCAGCACAGAGAAAGAACAGTCCTTCTGCCTTCTAATTCAAAAATCCATACTGCCATTGCCCTTGCAAACTGCTAAACAAGCAGTATTGGCAATTCACTTGTGTTCAGTAATATATTTACTGCAAATCCCAATGGCTTGTCTCTTAATGCAGTTTTTTTCCTATTGTGTATGTTCTTGTCAATACTCTGACTGGTCACCTTATTCCATAAGCTACTTTGACCAATTGTTTACACAAGATATCAAAAGACCAAAAACAAGGCAGGAGACTTTCCTTGATTTTTTGTCCAACAATTTCTGTCACCAGTCCAAAAGGAGCATGCTATAGAAGAGATCGGGCATCTCCTAATTGGAATCACTTTTAATCAGTTTAATTTGGGAGCTATTCTGATTAATCAGGATAAAACAAAGATAACTATGCTATAGCCATGCTGACCAGCATATAATAACTGTGTTCCAAACTCTGGTTTCAAGAAGCATATCCAACTACAACAATCTCCTCTTTTCAAACAAAGATGTGTTTCATTTAATTTAGTTTATTTGAACTTTTGTAAGGGGTACTGAACTTCTGCTATGAATATATAAAAGCTTCAAATGCCACGGATGAATTAATAGTGCAGAGGATTGTCTTATTGTTGCCTTATAGGCTAAAAGTTATACAAAATACTATGAAGAATTAAATAACTAAAAATTAGAAGTGAAGTAATAGGATTGTATCTATTGCAACCAGTTTGCCAACACTAGTCTTCTCTGACCTTTGGGATGTGGGACAATGACAAAATTTGTTAGTGCTCAAATATGTTCACCAAATATCTTGATGACAGAAAATCAAGATACAGAGAGATTCAAAAAGCAATAAGTGAAATACAAGCACAGCCATGCAAAAGGAAATCTATTTTTTAAAAGCCAATCTTTTGCTGAGATGGTAATTCGGGGTTTGAGAATATATTGCATCACAATTCAGAAAGGTATCTTGATTTATGCTACTCCACACAAAACCCTTTCCATGCATTAAAAAGATAATATTTAAAATTCTATGCGCCTGACATTAACTTGCTGTAAAGAAATTAGTTTCACAAATTCATTTGAGTTCCCGCTTGCAATCTAAATTAATGAAGCTATGTTAAAAAGTACATGGAGGAAGATAGTCCAATATCATGACCATTCCTAATCAAAGAACTGTACTAAATCAAGAAAAATATCTGAATTGTCCGAAGCTATCTACTACCTATGATGTCACAAGCAACCATCAGGAGATACGGCTGTTGAACACAGACAGCTTTACGAGTGGCTTCTTAAAAGAAAAGACTGGCACTGTTAGCACTATGCTCCATTTTTGAAGTTGTAATTATTTGGAAGCGAGAAGGCAGCAAGCCAAACAGAAAACCTCAGCAGGGCAAAGTAACAAGCTTGCCTGAAGGCAGGTCAGAGAGATCATAGCTGTCCCCTCAGAGGAGACAAAGGCCCACCTGTCACTTTGAGAACGGCAGAAACTCAAACACTGTAGTAGTTTATATAGTCTGTCTGTGGGCTCAGCAGTGATCAATCTTTATTTGGCTGACTGCCACTGAACTAAGGCTAACCTTACCCCTAAACAATTGAGGTTTTAACACACAAGAAGGTTTACTTTCTGGTTTACTCTGAAGGCTATCAGACAGGAATGATGAGAATGACACAGAGAAAACATTTCCCATGCAGCTACTAATATCCAAGAAACCCTGTATCTTGGCAGCAAATTTACCACAGTAATCATTGCTAACCCTAACTGCCATAATGAGTAAGTATTTTTAAAAATGAAACTCATAACCTTTAAGCAATTCCCTAGAAAGATCTGTATCAGCCCTAGACTGACTACCAGCATAGTTTTTGAAATGGTAATAGAGAAGAAAGGAAGAAAGGACTATGATAAGCTGGCAAAAGGCTTAAAATCATACATATGTAAAGCAAAATATGCAATCTAAAAGGGAAAAAACACTTGCTACAATTGTTTGTCAAATCAAGGATTAAATTTACTACCTGTTAAATTAAAGCAAGGCTTCATTTCCTGCACTCCCCCCCCTTTCTCTATTTCTGTCCTAAAAAGAAAAAAAAAAGATGAATCCAGGGATTCCACAAGTAGTAAAGAATTCCCAGAACAAACCCATTGATGAGGAGGGTAGAGGAATGTTAGTCTAACCAAAGCAAGGACACCCTTGCAAGGCACTCAACTCTTGATGGTGATATTCACACAGTACTTTTGGAAAATAACAGAAGTGGTTTGCAAGTGGAATGCATTTTTAAAAACTTTCAGAGCCTAGTTGTTTGTTTGCAAATGTTTTATTGCCCAAGTAGTTAGTATTTTCAGTGTTAGAAGGAGGCGGGAAACCCCTCTCTCTTCTATAGCGTTAAATATGTTACCTAGTCAGGTAAGGAAACATCTGCAAGCAAATAACCAATGATATAATCAGTAACATGATGCTCAGAGAGCATCAAGGACTCCACAGTTCAACCCTGAGTTATCTTCTATTGTTTTATTTTAAGTTCCCAATCTATTCAAAAAGTTTTGGAATTACAGTACTCTCTCATCCAAGAACTAACCAGAGCGGACTCCTTTTAGGTTGAGATCAGACAAAGGTACATGTTGACACCTGTTCTAGCACATTTGTCTCATGCCCTAAATAATTCATTCCAAAAGATTGGAGATGAACTTTTCCACACATAACTACAAGATCACTGAAATGAGCTCTTCTCCTTGATGGATTCTGCAAACAGAATTTCTACTGTAACGAAGGCCAAAAAAAATTGTGCATTAGTCAACCCAATAAATAATTGTGATCAGTAGAAACCCATTTACAAATAGCAGCTTTTTGTCTGAGATGTTATGTAGGCCCTTAGCTCATTGCTCTCATAACAAGCCTCAATACAAAAAAAACAAAAAACATCACAATGTTTCTGGAAATCCTGCTAACATGGAACTCTAGCTCATTTTATTCCTGCAACAATCCTTTGAGGGAGGTGACATGACAGACAATGATTGATCCAAAGCTATCCAGTAACTTTGAGGTTGAGTGGGGCCTTGCCCAATCCATTACACTATATAAATGCAAATAACTAATGGCATATTAAATAAATGAGTAGAGAATCATCTTAATTTTATAAAAGATGGCCAGAATCCGAAACATAATTTCCTGGATGCCATCCACTTTGCTTAAAGGCAAAAGACATGCAAAGAGGGAATAGAAAGAGCTTGCCTACGTCAAATGATGTTCCTACCAAGCAGGTAGAAGCCTGTTCAAACAATGTTGATTTTCACTTTTGGAAAATATTGCCAACATGAAATAACAGCCATGGAAATAAGGACAAAATAATCCCTCAGATTAACATGACTTTTTGTTGTTGTTATTCTGCTACGCTACTGCAATTTCTTTTGCTAAAGTTTGGAGCGAAGAGGGTATAGATCTCTGAAAGCATCTATTCACATAAAATTAGATGCATGCATCGGTAACATTAAAATTGATGGGGGGGAAAATCCTATCACTACATTTTGTGTAAAAAAAAATGTTGTCAGTTATGATGACTTTTATGTCTCCTGATGGTGCCTTGCTAAGCATTTGGTTATAAGCCATAAAACAGGAATAATTTCAGCCTGTCAGGAGTCTAGCTAATGCCCAGTTTCCCCCTAGAGAGAATTCCTGTCAAATGTAATGAGAGCTCTGAAGACCCTCTCTACAACATAATGAGCACTTAGGCCAGGCTGGTGATCAGCCAGCAAAAAGCATCAATTGGAGCCTAGCTTCTCCCTGGGGGATACACATCAACAGTTTTAATAAGAATTATGATTACTCTCCAGCAAATGCCAAAGAACATA
This sequence comes from Notechis scutatus, assembly GCF_049901735.1. Classification (NCBI taxonomy): domain Eukaryota; kingdom Metazoa; phylum Chordata; class Lepidosauria; order Squamata; family Elapidae; genus Notechis; species Notechis scutatus. The sequence continues at coordinate 204,537,101 of NC_142010.1, forward strand.
CTGTTCATGTTTAAATCATGAAATTCTCACATACACACATCCTTTTTTCCAAGATGAATTCATTTTCTTTTTTCAACAACATTGTTAAGATAGAGAAATAGTTACCTGTGTCATACATGAAAAGTATATGGTAAGATCATTGCTACTTCTGTTGTATGCTATATAAAAATAGCAAATTTCTACCAAATATAAATATTATTCTGGCAATTTCCTTTTACAGAAATAATATAGATAATGCTTATTGTATCTGAAAACATTATATATACATTTCATATTCAGACTAAATAAAATTTGGTACATTAATGCATAGACTAAAATAACACACTCTGTTCAAAAGCTCTTTCAGTTTTGTTTGTTTAATCTTTAAATAAATCCAGTTCTCAATTCTAGTTTCCAATTTACACATTTGGTTTGCTGTTAAAGAAGAAATTTTTAAAGCTAGTCACATTGTTGGACAAAAGTATGATCAATTAAGCTCATAAAAACCTGTGATCTGTAACAAGCTATTAGTAAGTTTTAAGCAAATGGCAGCCTACACATTTTCAGGGGAGAGAGAAGGGGTTGAAAAATATTAGTATTTAGTGCAGTGTAATAGTACTATTTTCAAAGCAAATAGAGAAAATTATGAAAGGAAAAATGAGAATTCTTAATACCTACATTTCAACAATTTAGTTAAGGCTTGAAAGCTGCCATTATTTATGTGACCAAATGTTTAATACGTAAATGTCAAACACACTTATACAAATAAAAAGCATCTACTTTTGAGAGAATCATAATTCTGTATTATCAAAGGTTCTTGCATCTGATGAATTTTACACATACTCCCCCCAAATCAAAGAGTTCAGAATTACAAAAGCAGAATTCAGCATTCAAGCACACTTGCTTAATGGGAGCTTTTGAATACACTGAAGATGTGAAACCTGAACGAATCAATTTCTTCACTTTGCCTTAGCTGGTCAGCCATGCTCCTTAATTTAATGAAACAAGAGTTTCAGATGAAATAGCACATATACATCAAGAAAGAATTGTATTGTTGCACTTTGAAATGTATCCAACTGTGCAACTTCATCTAATGATAATTTTTTAAGAGGCCATCGATTTCTGAAAGACTTATTGTACCAGCATCTTGATGAAAAAGTGGATGTCAGCATATCTACAGAATATTTACACCCTGCCATTAATGCTTTCTTTGGCAGACAATAACTACTCAATTGAAGGTCCTTTGGGCTGAGCAATCATTTAGCTTTCTTTCTCTTATGAGGTCCTTAGTGCCTTGTTCCAGTTCAATACTCTTTTTATTCACCATTATAGTAGCCATAAGTGTGAATTTTATGGGAACTTGCAAACTCAGTCATAAGGAATGCTTTCCAAGTCACTAATCTTTTCATGCTTTTTAAATGGCTTGGATTTGAGCAACCATCAACATATGCTGCCTAGACATAAAATACTGGTTAGACAGATTCAAGGATGTGCCGACCTCAAATTTCTTCTAGAAAACCATTTCCTTGAAAATATTTAATTTTAAGCATCTCTCGTATATAATGGTGAATGCCAAGATAGTATTTATAAAACTAAATGGAAATTTATAGGGAAATTTTAGATATCCATGTAATATAACTTTGTATTAACACAGAATTCAACAATCACAATTTCTTACCTGTTTGTGCATTTCAATATTTAATCCGTATGACATTTCATAATACTGTGAACAAAACAGAGAAAAGTTTATTTAAAACAAACACAAACACACAAACAACAGTTCGATCATGCCCAGAATTTTCATTTTCTCTTGTTCCAAACAAGCAGAAGTAAATCAATACATTGAAACTGTGGTAAAATGATTTAAATGAACAACAGGAAATGTCCTGAAATAAATTCAGCATGGAGCAAACTGATAAGGGAGATTCTGAGTCTTTTGCTGGAGGAAGTTAAACAGAAGCTGGATCCCCATCTGTCAGGGATATGATAGTGTATCCTGCCCTTAATGGTTAGGTTAGGTTAGACTACTTTCCATGCTTTCTTCCAATTCTGATTTTACATTTTAATAAGACAAATAGATAAACAAGATTGTACTTACCATAACATAGTGCCTTTGCATTTCCGTTTTCTCACTTGCGAGCTTCTCACATTCCAATTTAAGGCTACAAAGATAAAGGTGTGTATTTGTTTTAAATATATGAATTTAAGGTATGCTTTTATTTACATTCTGAAAAGATGCTTGTTATGGAAACTGTTCTGGGATCTCAAAGTAGAAACACAGAGATGTTTACCAATTCACTTTAATAGATGACAACATTTGAATATGTAGAGGAGAACAGATAAAAACTTTCCTATTAAATGTAGAAATAATTTAACATAGTGGGAAAATGTTTTTAAAGAGGTACTAACATAGAATTCCAGCATTCCTATGAAATTCAGAAAGTACATTTCTATAGAAATCCATGTGAATTATTAGCAAATAATACTTCAGTTTGTATTTTCCAAAAATCAATTTTTCAAATATAACCAAGCTAACAAACTTTTGCCCATCATGTGAACTACTCGGTATACATGTACTTTTAATTAGACCCAAGTATAAATAATCTATGGCTTTCAGTTGAAGTAAAATAACATAAATCAAGCTGCCAAACTTCAAATTCATTTACAAATTATTTCCAATGGAAATTTACTTCTAGGATTGGGATTGTAATTCTATTAACTAAAAAATAAAAGCCTGAAGGTCATCAAGCTAAATCCTTTAGATAATTAAAGCCTTTCAGTTTGCTATTATGATTAAAGGGTGTGTACCATAATTCTTGAGACTCCCACACTACCATAAAAACTTTACTATTTGAATACTACTTATTTGAACAGGCTTGATCTTTGCAGTTAAGACTGTGTACACAGTGTGCTTGAGCTATATAACAGCTGAGCTCAATTTTATATATGTATGTTTGTTTGTACAAACCAAACCAAGATAATATACTAACCGTCTGGCCCTGGAACATGTTTACTTTAAAGATGTATTCCTCAGATTTTTATTAGGCATATCTTTTACTTACATGTACGTACAAGTTAATGTTTCAGTCAATAACCCTAACTTTATTTCTTGTTTGCAAATTGTGCATTTGAAAACTTTGCTGAACTTTTATGCACGCTATCTTGGGAATATTTTTCACTGAACTAAAAAAAACATAATTCTAAGTAGACACACACAGGATCAAACAATGGCCAAAACAAGCATGCAAACATTTTATTTCATGTGTGTGTGTAAAATGTTTTACTTAGCATGTTCTATTCTCTCGGGAGCTGTGGTGACAACATTAAATAGAGTTTTTTATTATTATTATTATTTTCATTTAATGATGGCATGCTGGAATATGAGGACAGGAACCCTGGTTGACCAAATGTCAACTCAGTGTCTTAAAACTTTTCAGAGCAGCAGTTCCTGTAAAGCTCCATCACAGGGAGATGGAGGTAGCAAGAGAGCAGCTCATACACCTAAACTGTATTAACTTAACACAAATCAAAACAATAGCTGGATCCACCAGCCTGCTTGCACACTCACCTTCAGTGAGTGAGTGACAGACTTTTCACTGCCTCCTCACGCCACCACCTGGGCATAACTACTAAGTACATTTGGAAGAAGCAAAACACCCCATATGTGTGTGTGTGTGTGTGTGTGTGTGTGTGTATGTATCTCTCTATATATATTATATATACATATACATATATACATACACACACACACTAAAGAGACCATTAAGGAACACCTTGAAAATCTCAGCCCAGAAGAACCCTTCCTTCCTTCCCAAGCTTCAAGAAGAAGAAAAAGGTTGATGCCTTTCTAAACTGACCAGAGCCATTCTCACCTGTGATACTGAGCTTGGAGAAACTGGAACTCCTCTTTGATTCGGTCTAGAGACTCCGGGATTGTGAACTTAAAGGGCTGTCCAGCAGCTTGGTGTGGCGTCTGAAGGGAAAGGAAAGAAGGAAGGAAGGGGGCGCAGGAAGAAAAGGGGAGTTGTGAGGAAATTGTTGAGACGACAGGCAAAGTTGCAGCCACCGCTACTGAGGGAACAATGCCACCTGGTCCAGAGAGAGCACGTGGCCAAGGCAAAGGCAGAATTCCCCACAAAACCGCCTTTGTAGGGATGCTGTCCCATCCAGGACTCGCTGCTATTTTTCATTAAAAAGCACCGCAAGGCCACTGGCGGGCAAGAGAGCGCTCGCTCCAACGTCCTCTTCCTTCCAGGAAATGGCAGCAGCAGTGTCTCGCATTCGGTCTTGAGGGGAAAGTACCCGCCGCTCTGAACCGGGAAAGGGAACCGAAGCGGCCCGGCCAAGGGCTATGAGTAAACAAAAGGGGAAGCCGAACGCGCCGCCTCTCTCATCCCCCACCCACCCACCCACCCGTCCGCCGCTCCCCCAAAAGCCAAGCGAGGCTTTTCAAACCAACCCCGACCAGGCCAGCTGACGAGGCAGAAGTTTCCCAGGCCTTTCCTCGCCCGCCCGCCCACACATATACAAACCCCGCTTCCCAAAAAGCTGCTTTCGGTCCCACCAGCGTTCGCAGAGAGCCAACCGAAGCAGCCGACTCCACTTTCGGACTCCTGCCTTTAGCCAAGAACCCCGCGCGTTACTTTTTTCCCGGGAAAAGGGGACCAGGGTGGGGGGTGGGGGAATTGATGGGGGGGGGGGAGTGGAGGTGGTGAGGAAGCGAAAGGCCACTTACGGGATGCCGGCTCTGAGGAAACATGGCTCTGGCCGCCGCTTTCCTCCTTCGCAGGTCTCGCCTCGCCTCGACCCCCTGAACTTTAGATTCAGCGGAAGCTCCAGAGCCAACGCCAGGTGGAAGGAAAGCGGGGAAGGGCGCTTACTCCGCTTCTCGGCTCAGCTGCAGGCTCATCCTCCCCACCTCCCCCCCACGCGGCTTCCCTCCAGCCCCAGCCCAGCCGCTTCCTTTGTTGTTAGCTCGTGAGAGCGAGGGAAGAAAAAGTCACCGGGGATCTGCCCGAGCAAGCGCAAGAGATGGCCAGTCCGGGATGGGTCCTTTTCCTCGCCGCGCCGTTGTTGTTGTTGTTGTCGCTCCTTGGGCTTCCTTGGTTGTTGTTTTCCTTTTCTTTCTTTTTTTCCTTCCAGGAAATAACCTTTCTTTCCTCGGCCGCCAAACGCACTTAGAAAAGACCCAACAAACAAACAAACAAACAAACCACCCGAAAGATCGGTGGCTTTGGAGTCGATCGGAGGAGAAATCCCAAACAAGTCAAAAGGGGCTCTTTCCGACGATCGGGTGGAGGGCTAGAGCCGAAGAGCGCCTCTGCGAAAGGCCGCGCTCTCCCCTTGTCTGGAGAACGATTCAGGCCAGATCGGGCGCCGGACGCGAGGAAGGAAATCGTGGAAGGGGGGTGGGGGGTTATGAGGCAGGAGCCGGACTGAAGAAAGGAGAATCCTGAGAGTTACACGGAAAAACCACCCCACCCCGGTTCAGGCGCTCTTCTCCCTCCTGGTACCCACTCTTCCCACCGCAGTCGGTCTCCAAATCAAGAGCCGCTTCTCCCTCGGAGTCGGGCCGAGGCTGTCTTCCTAGGCCCGCAGCGCCTCGATCAGGATCCCCACGTTAGAATCCCGAAACGAAACCCCGCATTCGGAACAGAAGCATCCCGGGCAGACTTCTTCTGGCGGCGGCCTCTGGTTTCCCTTCCGCTGCTTTTCTTTCTCTCTTGCTCAACCCCCGGGCCAAAGTTCTTCTTTGCGAGATCCCTCGAGGAACCATCCAGGCGGGGGTGGGGAGAAGGCGAGACCTTCTCCTCCCCCCTCCCCAAAATTATCGCAAGGATTTGTCTTCCATGGAGACGAAACCGGCACGTAATAAGAAAACTCCGCAGGACACGCAGCCCAGCTCGGCGGCGGCGGCGGCGGCAGCAGGATCTCAATAAACGGGACACAATGTATCCGCCCGCGCTGGTTACATTAACACGCGGTTTCACACTCCTCGAGCTAACCAGCCTCTTGGCTCCGCCCCGAGCGAGAGGGAGGAAGGCGTGGGGCCAATCGTCTGCTTAGGAACCAACGTGGGGCAATGACATCAGGCCAATGGTAGGCGTCACCTCCCCTTCTGCCTCCCTCCCCCTTTCCTAGGAAGCCTTTCTAGTTGAGCTGCAGGACCCCTCTGAGCGAACCAATGGGAGGCAGAGGAACGTTCAAGCAGGCAGGGAGAATAGGAAGGTCGGGGAGAAGGAGAGTGGAGAGGCTGGGCTGTCAATCAAAGTAACGTGGGGTAGAATATGGGAGAGAGAGAGAGAGAGAGAAATAACTGCTGGGCGCTCGCTCGCCTTCCTTCCCTCCCTCCCTCCCTCTTTGTCTCTTTCTTATTCTTCCTTTACTTTGCCCCACTCTCTCCAGAAATCTGTGAAAATAACGCGGAGAGATAAATAATGCATCCCTCATTCAGGACAAGCAGTACCTACAGTTAGATGGTTTAAGCTAATGGAGGGATCGAGGGGCATGAGTGTCGCCTCGGAGGATGAAGTGTTCACAGCGATCTGTATCAAAAGTTTCCTCGGAACAAGCCTTCTTGTAGTGCTTCCGGAAACGTAACCTCTTCTCACAACAGTTTTCTCTTTAATTTTGTCAGATCGGGGAGAGTGTAGGCTGAAGTGCCCCAGGTAGCCGCGAAGACTTAAAAGGCACGCTGGTAGCTGTCCATCGATTTAAATATATTCAGCCAAAGTGGCTGGCTTGTTTCTTAGGGCCTTGTTGGAGGTCTTCTTATCAGGTGATTTTAAACTGCTATTTCAGCTCAGGCTGATGCCCAGTTCTTTGAAAGTTTCCGAGTGACAGCTATTGTGATAACTGCTCTTAGGAAACTCTAGCGTATTTTGTTAAAGATAGCCTGTAACAAGAGGCTGAGGCTCCATTCCAGCTTGGCAAAGAAATCCCTCCATTATTGAAACTTTGGCAAGACAGGTCCCCAGCAAAGTACTTGAGCTTTTGCAAACATCTTTGGTGGGCTTTATTGTCTTCTTTTAGAGTTTCACCCCCATGATTATTATGCTAAGGAACTTCCTTATTCATTCCTGTCCCTTCAGTTGAGGAAGGAGAAAGAAGAAGCACAATACTTTCTTTCTGATACCTTATTGATGGTTCCCCCAGTCTACTTGGGACATCCTGAAGGGAGAGTTTTGTTTTCTTTTAACTTGCTAAATTTCCTGGTTAAAGGGGTTGAAAAGGCTCTCATTGGTTCAAGTTTGGGAGCAGAACAAGGACTCTCCTACCTACCGTGTCTTCAGAAGAAGTTCAGCCAAGCCTGTCCTCTAGTGCACCCAAGCCAGCAGGCAAGGACAAGTTTACTTTTGTACATTCTTGGTTTTGTTCCCTGAACCATCTAACGTCTAATTGCTTTCACTTTTTTTCCTTAAATTTTAACAATGAAACTGCATACTGTCTTCAAAGTTTGAGGCTGACAGGTCCTTAACACCTTCTTGTGTGAATTGTTTCCATTTCTGGGATTAGATCAATGCTAGGCTTCCCCCCCCACCCCCCAGATTTCTCAATCAAACTTACAAATCCTGCTCTTTATGCTTTTTCTATGATTCTAAATCCCCTGATTTAGAAACATTCTCAGTTTATGTTCAATTCTAATCCTCCTGAATTTATTTTACTTTTTCTGAAGTTCACGGAGGGTTTTTTTTTTCCTTTTCTGTTTTTGGCTTTAAGCTTTTACCAGGGTTCACCAAGTCACAAGGTACTTTATATGTGGGCTCAATTTACATGTACTAGTCAGCATCCAGGCAGGTAAATGAAAGTATTTACAGACTGATGGATAACGTCAGGCAGACATGACTCAAAAATCAAGGTAAACCTGAGTCATTAAATCTGAGTAGCTCTGGAAAATCAATATCTTGCACTTGCTTTTGTTCTTTGCAAGCTTGCTTTGTATGTTCTGCGATACTCTTGTCTCATTGTTTGTGCTCTTGGTGGGGAGAGGTTGAAGTGTTGATTATTGAGAATATTCCTGAATGTGATTTTTGTACTTGAGGCTGACTGGGTGGTTGGGAAATTGTTTGTCTTGACAGAGAATGCTCCGTGGCTTGCTACTCGCTTGGTGGAAAATATGCTCAGCGTTCCCTGAACACGAGGCCAGCTTTTATCTCACCTCTGACTTTCCTGACATTCACTTAAACTGCACTAGACAAACTTGTCATAGTTGTGTCGGATTAACAGCTGGACAAAGTACCCCTCGGTCTCACCTTGGTTAGACAAGGAGAAGGGAAGATCTTTTATCCGAGTCCTTTGTCAATTTTGAAATCGGAGCTTAAGTGCCCCTATTTTACCAGAAGCCCCCAAAGCGGGTTAATTATGTGGGGGATAGACATTGAAGAGGCACAAAAGGGTTTTTCTGGAAACAGGGCAGGCCGCCTTCAGCAACACACCTTCCCTTTCCTCATTGTTGTGGACTTTGGGAAAATTTGTAAGCTATTCCCTTCTGAGAGCATTGCTCACTTCCTCCCTTTCTGTTATTTTGAAGTTAATTGAACTGCACTGGGTAGCATTAAAAGGTTATTCCAGGGCAGGGATCTGGATCTGCGGTTGGTTTAGTATCCCTGGATTTGAGTTGGAGAGCTGTAGTGTGAAATCTCCTCTTTGTCCCATCCCCCCCCGCCGTCCCCCCCACAGATGGCTTCCAAAATTCTGGCTTCGCTGCTAAACCATACTGGGCAGCTCTGAGCATAAAGAATCTGGAACATTGTGGCTGCATAGAAACTGTGGTGCCCTCAGCTTGGCAATAGGCCTCCTGAGCAGTGCTCTTCCCTGTTCCCTGTTTGGAGAGGAATTTATGCTTAGTTTGTTTTTGGAAGAGGCAAACTGAGAAAGCATCTTTAGGTTTTGTTTTTTGTTTTCTGCTTTGCTGCTCAGTTTTGCTTGCTTTAAAGCAGACCAGCAGGACATCTTTTGGATTAAGTGGCATTTGGGTGTTGCACAGGAAAAACAGTACTAATATATTGAAGTAATCTCATTCGCAGTATACTTTCAGTTGTTGATATTGTTCCTTTGTTGGTGTCCTTCGGGAATTCAATGTTTGTTTGGTCTGAGCATGTGCATTTCATGTGAATGTATACTTCATTTATCAAGAAGAGATAACTCTTTGTTAACTTTCTCTCTCTCTCTCTCTCTCTCTCTAGCTCTCTCTTTAGCGGGAGCTTTCCAAATGAATCTGGCAAGAGGCCGATCCCTCATATTTGTTCTGAATAAATCTAGCATTTCTACTGGTGATAAGATAGTACTGCTAAGCACTTTGAAACCAATTTTTAACAGGCTAATTGGGGGCGAAGGTGTCTGTTATTGACAAAAGACTATTGAACTAGAGAATAGGGCATTGGTGAGGGGATTTACATAATGCGATCAGTACAAATAAAAAAGTGAAATAAATTTCATTTTCATATACAATATTTCTAAAATGAAGCAAATTGCAATGGAAATTGGGTCCACGATAGACAAAGTCTGTTGCATCAATATCCGCTAAAAGAAAGTGTCACTCTGAACTGAAAGTTAAAGTTAACTTTCTTATTTTGAAAGGACGGAAACATTTTTCCAAAATTGATTAAACTGAATCTACTTCAGAACCAAAGGATAAACTTCCCGAACTTGAGAAATGTGTAATAAAACAAGGAAACTGTCCCTAGGATCACTCTGATGATATAACCACCGCAAAGGAACACTATGTCCAAACCTAAAGATTTTAAACTTGGTAAGAATAAAAACAAATAAATTGTGTCTCATGGATACTTCCAAGTAGACTCTAGAGATTTATTACAGATCAAGGACAAAGAACTGAAAGGTAAGAGGAAGTAGTAGAGGTGGAGAAATGTAAGAAATATAAAAAAAATAATTTCTGGAATAGGGATAAGTATGTTTATCTAACATATAACTTTGTTAGAAGTAGAGGCATGGACAAAGCAACAGTAATGATCTTATTTCAGAAAAGCACAGGTGAGCAGCTTTGTTAGAAGAAATCTAAATAGCCAAAGATCAAACTAGGCAAACTGCCGAATTTGCAAAAAATGAACTGCTACTCCAAGGATGCTGTTTAGATGACTCAAATGGCAGTGATTTTTTGGCAGGTCAGCATAAATCTGTCAAGTTATCAGGAAGCCACCTGCATTCAGGAGTTAGAGGACCAAGTTGGTATCTCGGAGAAATACTAACAATAGGCATAGAAAATGTCATTGGATCTCTGGCCAGCACTCATCCACATAAAGCAGGGTTGTCAAATTCGCAGCCTGTGGGCTGGAAGTGTCACATACTGGTCACAGCCACATCTGGTTTAGTGAAGGGAGAAAAAAATTGCAGAACACCAGTGCAGTGAAACATCATGTTAGCAAAAAAAAAAAAAAAGTTCTTTTCAGGAGCACAAAATATGCTGGACTGAAGTCCTGAACCTTATTTAATATGGAGGGAAAAATATTTCCACAGTGACAGTGTTTGGCAATGAGATGTTAGCAATCCTTAACCCTTTTGGGGGCGCTTTGGATGATATATCTGTGGAACCCAAAGATTCCTTGCTTTGATATATAACGAGCTTACTTTAAATGGGGCTGAGATTCTAAACAGTGTAGGCAAACTAGAGATTCTGAATAGTGACTAGATGAGAGGTGTCAAACTCGATTTCATTGATGACCGCATCAGGGTGGTGTTTGACCTCAGGGAGCTGGAGTGGCCGTAGCCAGGGTGGGTGTGGCCAGCTTGACATCACTTGTGTCGGGGGTGCCTGTAGTGGCCTGAGGGCTCTGTCAGTGGAAACAGGCTCCCGAGTTCCATTTTCAGCTTGAACAGTCTCCTATAACCTGCTGCCAGTGGAAATGGAGCTCAGGGGGACTGTGTGTGGCCCTCTCCGAGCTCTGTTTTTGGTTAGGGTGGCCTCCTGCAACCCTCTGCCAGTGAAAATGGGGCACACGGCTCTCCCAAGCTCAGTTTTTGCTGGCAAAGGCACTGCAGGCCGGTTCTTTGCTGTTTCCAAGGTGGCCCTATGGGCCAGATCTGGTCCCCGGGCCTTGAGTTGGACACCCCTGGACACCCCTGGACTAGAGACAAGAGAAATAGTGTAGGCAAAGATCTCTCTTGAATTAAATCTTTTCATACATTTTTGTTAGATGGTGACTGCCAGTTGCAATTTGGAAGGAGCAGGGATGGGAATAGCAACAAGTTTACTAAAGTTGTTGCTACACATCTTGTTAGTGACAGCACCAGAAAGAAGGTTGTGTAACATTAAAGTTAGCTGTTAAAAAACAATAGCCAAATTCTACTAGCCAGGTTTGTTTGGAACTTGTTCTCTCTAGGTTGAATGACATTAAGGATTCAATGGTTATGTTACACTGTACCTTGCTAAAACACACTGGAAGCCTAGTATTGATATCAATTCCATAAATCTCAGCAGGCAATTGTCCTTTGGAACATCTGGCAAAATTAAACTATTCTGTTGGAATTCAGTTTCAGTTATTCCAACCTGCTTCTAATTGTTATAAAAAATCCAAAGCCAAACTAATGAGCTATACTAAGTGCGCGCGCGCGCACACACACACACACACACACACACACACAATCTTCTCTTTATTTTATTTTTATAATAAGAGTTTGAAGTAAGATGTAATTGTTGTATAAATGCCAATTTAGACAACACATGCCTTTCCCTTTATTTTAAATATCTTTTACTCAGTGTCCTATGGATTCGATCTCTTTCCCCTTAAATCAGGGGTGGGGAACTATGGCCCTTTTATGACTTGTGGACCTCAATTCCCATAATTCTGGGAGATGAATTTGACAAGTCATAAAGGGGCCATAGTTCGCCACTTCTGCCTTAAATAAATTATTCTCATCTATGCTTACAGTAAAAGCTATGAAGAATGAGAGAATTAGAAACTGCTACAGTATCACAAGGTGATCATGCTAATTAATTTATCAATCATATTCTAGCCAAAGTAGAAGTAGCTGATGATCTTTCTTGGTGGAAGATACAGCTTGGCTGGTGCTCTACCACGTATAGATTTTTTTTATCTATTGCACTTCAATCCGCACCTCTGAGCAGCGGTGCTATTTCTAATCTGCCTGAGAATTGTAAGAGGTTCAGTCTAAATACATCAACATGACGTTAGATTAGAGAAGGTTTCTCTAGGGCTACCTAAGATCATAGATGTCAATGGCACTTGCTTCTAAAAGGACATATGTAAATATGAATACATGATATTAGAACCATTGGAGTTATGAAACTCCAGGTTAGACTTTATGATTAACATGCTGATAGAAACAGGTAATATAGCTCAATTTAAGTGAAACCATGTATTCTATAAAATGAGCAAGAGCTCTCGTACTTTTCTGCTATAGACACTTATTCGTGCTCAGAACATTGACTAAACTTAATTTTTGGAAGGAATGATTTAACATGTTCTTGAGGTGCACTCTGTTATTTATATTTTTCTGAACAAGCAATTATCATTAAGCCAGCTGAGTTTTTACTAGGAAACATTACCCCGCCCCCCCATCTCTGCTGTTGAAATTAACACTGGTAAATATTATTTAAGGCAATAAAAGCTGGCTTGTTTCCATGTTTAACAATTATTTTGTTCATTTGATGGTTGGTTGATAAAATCTATTCTTTGGTATGCTGATTTACAAATTAAATTGAAGAGATCATCTTTGTAATTGCTTAAATACCTGTACTGGAGTCCTTTTAAAAAGTATTCCTTCTGAGAAGATTTAAATAATTTTCTCTGTGGCTTGCAATTTTCCTACACACAAATGTAGAACAACTTGTGGAACTAGACTGGTCATATTATTCCACACACATCTGAACAAACTAAGCCCATTCACATGCAACTTCTAGAAGAATTCCATTGCTTTCTAATTGGGGTGGGGTAGAGATAGGAGAACAACTGAAATATTTTCAGCAGTTTAGGAGCTACGTATAAGATTTGTAGGTTCTAAGGCAGGGGTGACAAACTGGGTTTCTTCTTCAGCATTGTAGTTCTCCTCTGCAAGCCTTTGGTGGGAGGGGGTGGTAAGGAGGGGCATGACGGATGCCACCTGCAGCACCATGCCAACCAAAACAGGGTGCTGCACAAGGCCTGGTTTATGCCCTCCATGGCTTCCTGCGTGGCCCGTTTTTGGGCTGTTTTACAGCCTGTTTTTGGGCTGTTTTTGGCCCATTTTACAGCCTGTCTTGGCCCATTTTTAGCTTGTTTTAGCCTATTTCAGGCTCATTTTTGGCCTGTTTTTGGTATCTTTTGGCCCCATCTTCCAGCCCATTTTTGGCCTGTTTTGGGTCCATTTTTTACCTGTTTTGGGCCTGTTTTTCAGCTTGTTTTGGCATGTTTTGGGCCCATTTTCCAGCCCATTTTGGGCCTGTTTTTCAGTCCATTGTTCCAGCCGTTTTGGGCCATTTTGGGCACATTTTTCAGGCCAGTTTTCTGCTGTTTTTTGGGCTGTTTTCAGCTCATTTTTGGCACATTTTTCAGCCTGTTTTTGGCCAGGTTTCAGCCAGTAGAATACTGCAAGAGGCCATGGAGGGTGAAAACGAGGGGGGCCTGCACGCAGCTGGTTCCTTGATACTTCCAGGCCGCCCCCAAGGGCTGGATTTAAGTATGCTGCAGGCTGTATTCAGCCCGTGGACCTTGAATTTGACACCCCTGTTCTAAAATGCCCATAAGATGTCACATCTTGCAGGTGGAGGATCAGAGTCATGATCAGAGCCCCACATCTTTTTATGCATGTAAAAAAAGGAGTGAGGTTTTCATGATAAAGCTGTGCCTGCCATCTTGCCAATTTGTATTCCCATCCCCCAACAAACATGGCCATGTAAGTTGAACAATTATGACAGCAACTAATATTAAAGCTTAAATTAATACAGTCTTTAATATTATGGAAATAAGGCTGTGACATTGAAGATGAGTTTTTTGTTAGCAAATAAATGATTAGCATCAAATTAGCTTCATTAAGATTTTAAAGTATGTATGACCAGAAATTGCCATGATTATAACAATATAATTCATTACATCATCTATTTATATTACAATATTAATAACAAAAGTGGGCCCAGTAAGAAGTGGGTTTCATTCAGTTAGAGAAAAATTGTTCATAGGCACATCTTCAAAGGACAGCAATAACTTAACAATAAATTAACAATATTGAACATTATGGTATATGAGGTTTATATACATTTTTCAGGTGCTGAAATTTATAGCTACATTTCTATAGGTAGCAGCCTATTTAGTCTATTATTTAATTTAATTGATTAACATATTTTAATCAGTATTTTCCACTTAAAATGAAATTAGTGCCTCATTGTTACTAAGCTTTCTTACTAACTGAAAGTTGATATTCAAATAAAGTAGTTTAGATTTTAAAGTATATAAAGATATGACCAACAGCAAAACATGTTGCATTGACATATGGACAAACAAGTTATGCAGTCTTTGAAACTATTTCAGAAAAAATGCTTGAAACCTTGTGAGAATGCAAATATACTACCAACTTTTTAAAGCAATCATGCACTTCATATAATTATTTTCTTATTCTAATAAGAAGTAATTTTTGATCCTAGGTCTAAGTTTCTCCAAAAATCTTTAGTCTATTATTTGTTTCCAGCAATATAAAAATATGTATCCAGTAATTCATTATGAATAAAGTCATATTTCTAGAATCTCACATGCAATTTCTTTTACTGAAAAAGAAATGGTCACGAAAAACTGCTTGCTTTTTGATATTGGTCAACTACTTCCAACTTTGGTAACTTTAAGACCTGTGGACTTCAACTCCCAGAATTCCTCAACTAGCCATACTGGCTGGGAAATTATGGGAGTTGAAGTCCACACGTCTTAAAGTTGCCAAGTTTGGGGACCCCTGATCTAGAGTGACCTTTTAACATAAATTAAAAGTTGCTAGTACTATAGTATACAAAGTTTACCATCACAAAGCTTGAAATCTCACCCTTGATGATTTTGTGGTGCTTGGATGTAATCTAATAAAGAACATAATGTGAGTTTTAAGTTACTGGATTTAATATAGTGCTTCACACATCATCATCATACCTGCAGGCCCAGTGATATTTTTGATGTTTTTTTTCAGACATTTATCTAAACTCTTCCCATTCACCCATATTATTTATTTTCCTCCCATTTTATAGTTTCACTAATCTGTAAAGTAGATTAGACTGCCTAGCGTTATCCAACAAGTTTTAGGTAGTGATCAACCCTGTACATCCACATTCTGTGAATCCCTATGAAAAACCTCAACATCATTCTAGGTGCCTTGCATCACTTTATCTCAGGCTAGAGGGCAGTCTATGGAGTATGCTGTAATATACACGTATTCCTCAATTTAACGGTTATGGGAGGACTTGTTACTTTTTTCAATGCCATTTTAACATTGAACTTTTGCAACTGTTTAGCAACTGTTCAATGTTCATATGGCATTGAAAAAAGTTACAATCGGTCTTCCCACAACTGTTGCAGCATTGCCACGTACCCATGATCAACATTTTGATCATGACAGTTTCAGCATCTTGGGGTCATGTGCTTGCCATTTGCAATTTTCCCAACTGGCTCCTTCCCAGCAAAGTCAAAGCTGGATTTGCTTAATGACCATGTGATTTACTTAACAACCATGGCAAAAAGGTCTTAAAATTGGACACAATTCACTTAACTGCCTCGTTTAGCAATGAAAGTACTGGTCTCAATTGTGATCATAAGTCAAGAACTACTTATAGTTCAAAACTTGGTGATCTAGGAATAATTTAAAAAACAACCCTCTCAACTCTGAGGTTCCCACCCACGAATAGCTAATACTAAGCTTGAATGGATAGATAATCAATTACTAAACCAAACAGCGTCATAAAAGCTGGCCTTGTTCATAGGAATGTGTGACTAACTCTAGGATATTTGTTTAGGCTTGGTTTGTGATATTGGTAGTGGTCAGTAGTGCGCTGCTAAATGTTTAAGAACTGGCTCTGCTAGCTCCATTGCTATAGCTTACAAACTTCTAGAAAATTTAACAATCTACACTGGCAAGTCGGTGCAAGCCAGTTCTAGCATACCACATGTGATGGTAGTGATGAGTATTACTTGTTTATCTGCTTAATTTTTGTTTTAACCATATATAATAGTTCTAGGTTTTTTTATGCTCTTGGTTATTCTGAAGAGCAGTCCAAGATGAAGGAGAAATAAATAATACAACACAATCTCTAGAAATAACTGTTATAGAAAGCCAAATCGTAGCATTCCGTTTTTTTTAAATAAAAGTTTTATTTAAGTTTTCACAAAACATACAAATACAAATAAAATATCTTTTTTTGAGAACAGCGTGGCTCCGGGTTATCACTTCTCCATACAGACATAAACTCAATACATATTTGTCTTATATATTCTAATCCATATCTTATAACTATTTTCACAATTTTTTCAATAGTTTTTCCCTTTCTTTACTTCCTATAGCCTTATTTTAAATTATCTCATTCCTTTCTTAATTCAATTACATATCTTTTTCTAATTTTTAAAATCCTTCTAATCAATGTTTTTATACTTTTGTCTGTCCTGTTTACAATTTCATATTATCTTTTCTCATAAAAAATTTTTTCCCTTGTAATTACTAGACTGCGGTGGAACACCTTTGTATCTTTTTTCAAATCTTATTTAAAATTTAAGTTACATCTTTACAGTTATAACATTCATTTTCTAACCTCTATTTGATAACACATACCTATTTTCAGTCAAATTCTGCTTGGTACATTCCCCTAAAATACACACTAAATTCTTAAAAGAAAAAAAGTATATATGTATGTATGTATGTATGTATATATGTATGTATGTATATATGTATGTATGTATATATACATACATATACATATACATATACATATATATATGTGTGTGTGTGTGTGTATATGTATAACAATAGTAAATGGAATAATCATTCTATTCAAGTATAGCTCTGCCATTAATATTAATAACAACCCTTTACATTTCTACCCTGTTTCTCCAACAATACGGCCTCCCCCAATAGGAAGTCCCAGCATGTTTTATAGGCATGAAATGAAATTAAGCCCCTCCCCCCAAATTAAGGCCTATATTAAAACATGTGAAATGGGGGGGAAATGGCAGTGGGGCTTGCTGTTAGGAAGTACTTTTGTTGCACACCCGGATATGGTGCTGCCTGCGTTGACCCTGATACAAAGTGCCCCACCAACGCCGAGGTCAACATCCAAGCCGTCTCCGCCCGCCCTAAGATGCAAGGGGGGGGGGGAGGAAATTAAGTCACCCCCGAAAAGACGGCCTAGCCATTTTTTCGGGGCTCAAAAAAAAATAAGACCCGGCCTTATTATATGAGAAACACGGTATTTCTTTTAACAAGCATTACCTAGTAATATCAGTTGTCTTTCAGTTTAATCATCTATATTTCATATTTTATTTATTACTGTCTTTAAATAAAAAACCAAACAATAGTTATTAACAGTAGTCAATAAAGTTATTATTCTTATTCAAGTTCATCTTATCAACTGATAAAAATCTTCCATGTTTCTTTTCAGTTTTTTTTAAACATTCTTTTTAAATCATTGAGAGCTTTATTCTCTTTACAAACAAATATCAATAGAAATTTTTTCTATCACTTTAATCATCTAACATATTATATAACAATACTATCCCATGCACCTTTGCAGAATCCTCTCTTTAAGTTAAATTTTAACCATTGTCTCTGTGTCTTTTAAATAGGTTTATACCTTTAATTCTTGTACACTTTTCCTGTACCTCTATATCTTGTTTCTGTCCTTTGTAGCTTCTTTTACTTTCCCTCTTCCCTCGCTTCTTCTTCCTCCCCTTTTTATTCCCTTTTCTATATGATTCTCCCTTCTGTGTCCTCCCTTCTGCTTCTTCCTGATATTATGATTGCTTTTCAAATTACTCTTTTTTTTTTGTTGTTGCTTCAGTGCTTAAGTTTTTAACTCCCTTTCCCTCCCCTTTCCCTTTTTTACCCCGCTTACAATTGCTTGGTCATTAAAGATGGCTTCTTCGTTGTCCCGCCCTTCTTGTTCTGCCAGCATTTCTTGTTGTTTTTCATAGTTCAAGCTCTCCATTTCTAAAAATTGAAATACGAAGCCAAAAGATCCTCTTCCATCTTGTGCTTCTTCTTTTTGTTCTTTAAGTCTCATTTTTAACTCTTCAAGGAGTGATGCCATTTTAAAAAAATTTAAACAACCCCCAATTGATTTTATTTTATTTCATTAGGATCCTCTATCTAAAGTTCCAGGAATCATCCAATAATCCAAAACTGTTTCTTGCTTCTTTTCTCACTTTCTCTTTCCAGGGGCTTTGTTCTCTTGTAACAAAGTTTCAGCTACAATATATCTTTTGCAAGCCTTGTTAAAATTCCACTATCATTTTTTTTTAAGTTCCAGGTGGTCTCCTCTATTTTCCAGATTCCATCCTCTTTTTCCCTCCGCTGCTTTCTTTCTTTTTTTAAATAAAGTTTTTAAATTATCCAAGAATTTTTATCACTTTATTTTCAGCTAGAAATAGCCTATTAATGTTAAAGTGGATTAGTATCAATTTCTTATTCAAATCTCTTCTTCTTAATGTTCCAAGTCAGTTAAAACTGTCAATGTTAGAGGAAAAAAAGCCAATTCCATTTCCTTTCCCTTTCTCTTTCGCAGCTGAAAATTTTTCTAGGAACAGTATTAGTCTTTAAAATTCAGGTTCCAGGTACCTTAAATAGATGTTCTCCATTCAACCCAGTCAGTCAAACTTTCTCCTTTAAACTTCCTCCTGCACAATCTTGTCCGGTTGGGTTCTTCTTTGAGGTGGCCATTTCTGACTACCGCTGCAACCGCCTTTGGGAAAGGGAGTAATGGCCAGCTGAGGAAGAGAGATGCAGCTCTCCTCAATCCCGCTGACTGCTCCCCCTTCTTCACCACCTCTACGGGGTGGCTTCAGCCCCGAATCCGGGTGGCTCGGGGCGCTCCAGCAGCGAGCACAGATCAAAACCACGGACGATCGCGATTTCGGTCCATCGCCGAAGAAGCCCAAACCGGAAGTCTCCAAATGGTAGCATTCCTTAAGAGTCTTTCTCCATTCCTATTATAAAGTACTATATTAGGTCATCCGTTGGGGAAAATACTTTCTAAATATGGCCCAATGTTTTAAACTGAAAAGAATAAACAAAAATCAGTAGCAGAATTGGTGAATATTTAAAACATAAATCCAAAGAATGTCTTCTGGTTTCACACAGTAGAGTTAAATTAAAAATTTCAGGAAACCAACTGAATTAAACTGAAGAAAAATGACCAGGTTTTTAAGAAGATGACACATTCACTGGCCTGTGTGTGTGTGTGTGTAAAAGACCAATAATTTCTTTGTTGTGGCATAGATCAAAAGAACCTGAGTATGTTTTCATTTTGTTCTAAGCCAAACTGGAAAATTGCATCCAGATGTTTAATAGGCATTCAGCTGGGGGTTTCTTTCTTTCTTTTCTCCCTGTCTATCTCCCTCCCTTTTCCCTTTTTTCTTTGCATTGATTAGGTAAGTTGCTGTTGTTTACTTACAAGTGTATGTGGATTGTTAGCTAATACAAAAAATATTTGTGTGGAGTTGCTAATTAGGCATGTGGAAGCCCTCCCTGCTAATGAGCAATTTATACCCTGGACTAAAGGAAAAAGTTGTAATGCCTGAGAAGTTGCTTTCCTTTCTGTTACTGGAGAAATGTTTTCCAGTCTTTCTTTGCTACAGGGATTAATACTTTTTTATATATTTTTATTTATTTTAAGACAAACATACACAGACAATACATTAAAAAAAACATAAAACCATCTTCCATTTTGTACATACAGTGTATCAATTGGTTTAAAATCTTTTGTGCGATCCTTTCATAATCATTGTTCACAATTTATATCAATCTCACATTGTCAAGCTAACATATGCTTATCTATTTATCAATTATTAATTATCCTGCTATTTATTCCATCAATATTATATTATGCTGTCATCCAATGGTTATATATGTCTACATTATATTTTGTGTCAGTGTACTAAACTTCTATAACAAAATTATTCTGTTACCTTACTGTGTCTTTTTATCCAACCATTGATAAAACAAATCCCATATCATATAAAATTGCTTGTCTTCTTGTTCTCTAATTTCAAATGTCAGTTTACTCATTTCAGCACAGTCCATAATTTTTTTTAATAACTTCCTCCTGCATAGGTATTTTGTCATTTTTCCAATTCTTCGCAAATACAATTCTAGCCGCTGTTAAAACATTTACAGTCAAATATTTCAATTCTTTATTGTATATGTCAGTATAACTCCCAATAAAAAGATCTCTGGTTTAAAAGCTATATGTTGTTTTATCATTTTTTTTCCAATCATGTGTGGATTTTAGTCCAATATTTCTTTGCGTCCGAACATGTCCACCACATATGGTAATATGAACCAGGTATCTGATGACATTTCCAGCATTTATCCAATTTATTCTTAAACATTCTTGCAAGTCTCGTCGGGGGTAGGTGTCACCTGTAAAACATCTTATACAAATTTTCTTTATATGCAGTTGACATTGTCATTTTATAATTTTGAGACCACAATTTTTGCCATTTTTCTAAATCCCATATCCAAAATTTTCCCCCCAAGCAATCATCATTTCTTTAACTTGTTCCTCCTCCAATTTAAATTCTAATAGATGTCCATAAAGTTTTTTAATTACCTTTTCATCAGTAACTATCAAAATTTTATCTAAATCAGTCAACTTATCATAAATACCTTCTGCTTTAGAATCTTTATAAAACCTAGATTGTATTTGCAAATATGAAAACCAATTCATTTTTACACCTTGTTCTTCCAACGCTTACATAGATTTAAGTTCACCTTTTTCATTCAATATCTCACCATATCTAACTATTTGTTCCTTTTTATATATTATTGGATAAGAAAAAGCTTCAATAGTTGATATTCATGTTGGAATTTTTAAGTAATATTGTCTTTTTATCTTCTCCCAGTTCAAAAACAATGCCTCTCGAATATAATGTCTTCTAAAATACCCTCCCTACAGGGATTAATACTTGATCCTAATAGATTGAAGTGAAAATAAATTAGGCCACACATACCAAGAGAGAAAAAGAGCTTTTTAAGCAATAATATAAAAAGCTAACATGCTCCTTGCATGGCAAAGAAAATGTGGCAAATATGGTAAACTTTGAACCATAATATTATCACATTCTCATAATTTTTGGAGCATACTTCAGAGACAGATGGAGTCGTTTAAGATAAATTAGTGCTCTTGAATTCTTTACAGCAGTGCTTATAATTAAACCAGCTCTTTTAAAACTTCAGTACCTTTGCAGGGTACTTAAAAGACAGAAAAGCATTTATTATTGGAAGTGATTTTACAGATAGAAGGAAAGGAGAATTGTGGTTTACAGAGAATCTGGAAATGAAGTTGGTGTAACTATTTTCAGAATGCCTCATTATACCACACAAACATTTGCTGTAATAAAGCAAATTTTTATGCTTGGAAATAAAAATAAACCGAGGAAATTGACAGACATAATAATTTTGTAAAAGGGATTATTTTATAACCTGTGGGACTGAACTGATAACCTTTTATCATGTCATGTCTAGGCTGATTGACATGATAAATCACTTGTAATAATGAAGGGCACCTGTCAATAGAGGTTTCTTTTTTCCCCCTCCCAATGGCTTCCTATTCATGTCAAACATGCAGCATTTACTTTCCTATGCCACCGACTTTTGTCCTATTTCTTCCCCTTTTTAATCCTGACTTTATGCCTAATATACAGACTGGATAAACATCTGCACAATTGGAAAGTATGCACATTATTATGCAATATGTTTAACATTATTTAATATTATTTAAAGGTAAACAAAAATGAATGGGATAGTAATATCCTGAGAGACAGACATCAAATTAAGAACAACCTTGATACATTATTATTATTATTATTAGAAAAAATAACAAAAATAAAAATAAGAAATCATTTTGGATAGTTAGATGGGCAGCATATAAATTTAATAAATAAATAAAATTGATCCACCCTGTTTCTCCAACAATACGGCCTCCCCCAATAGGAAGTCCCAGCATGTTTTATAGGCATGAAATGAAATTAAGCCCCTCCCCCCAAACTAAGGCCTATATTAAAACATGCAAAATGGAGGGAATGGGGGGGGGGCTTGCCGTAAGGAAGTACTTTTGTTGCACATCCGGATATGGTGCTGCCTGCATTTACCCCGATACGAAGTGCCCCACCAACGCCAAGGTCAACATCCAAGCCATTGCCGTCCACCCAAAGATGCAAGGGGGGGAATTAAGTCACCCCCGAAAAGATGGCCTAGCCATTTTTGGGGGGGCTCAAAAAAAAATAAGACCCGGCCTTATTATATGAGAAACACGGTAATAATATCAGAATGAAGAACGGGAAGAATACTTGATTTAGCATTGCAGCCTACAGTAATAGTAGTAATTGATTTAAGATTGGAGAGAAACTTGGCTTCTGGTGAGGGTTCATGGTGAATTAGGTGAAAGAGTGGGGATGGCATTCATATTGCAGTAGAAGTTAGCAACCAGACAGTGAAGTTCCATGCAATCTCTCTGGGAAAAGGAGAGATTATAAGATTGCCCACTTTACTCCACACAGCTATCCCTCATGAATAGATTGCAGGAACTGAAGTTTTTGCAGTAAGTTCATAAGTTGAATGGCTGGAAGCTGTGGGATTTCAGTCAAGCTCACAGCCATAATGCAGCTTATCTAGACATAAGGTTCACGTGAGCCTCATTTCTTAAGCACATTGTCATGTAACTAATGTACAGCTAAAGAGATTTTTTGAGCAGCAGCATAATATTCCACTTGGAGAGTTAACGTTATTTTTTAGATTACAAAGGAAAGAAAATGTTTTAAATATTTAAAAACGTTTGGCAAATGCTTAACATGAAGCTAATGCAAGAAAGTTTAACCATAAAGGGGATAGTTACTTTGCCAAATTATTTTTTGGTGAAAAGGCTTCTGAACAAATTGGAATTAAAATAGATAAATGAACCATGACTTCATGGAAATGGTTCACATTAAAGAGTGCAGATATTTGATGGATTTTACAAAACAAAAGATAAAGATAATTTGAGCCAGAATGATACTGACTGTAACCATGGAGATCAGTGGTGACATTCCACATTTTTCCTACCGGTTCTATGAGAGCGTGCTTCAGAATGGGCCCATTTTCAGCCCGTTCCAGGCAACAGGAATTGGAAAGGGCCAAAAATGGGGCACACAGAGGCCAAAAACAGGGGGCAGGGAGGCTGAAAATGGGATGTGGAGGCCAAAAATGGGTGTGCAGAGACAGCAATAGGTGATGGCAATCCCTGCAGCCTGAAACAGCTGATTGTCAAGAGGCTGATCCAACCAACAATCAGCTGCTTGTGTTAATCAGGTTGTGCTGAAGCGGAAACAGGCTGTTTGCTGTTTGCTGCAAGGAGGCAAATTGCTGGGAGCCAGAGGCAGAGGCAGATTTTTTTTCTTGTTTTCCTCCCCAAAAGCGAGGTGCGTCTTATATTTTGGAATGTCTTATAGTCTGAAAAATATGGTACTTAAAAATCCTCAAATGGATGAAGATCAACACCGTTGTTTAACTCACTGGAATGTAGAACACAAAATAATACATAAATATGATTATGATCCTCCTAACAGTAAGAGACAATGAAACCAGTTACATTGAATGTGTAAGCTGACAACCTTTTAGGGGTGATTTAATTTGGCTTACCAAACAAAGAAATTGGACTTGATAATTGCCCTTTTAAATTCTATGATTTTATGATTCATTTAGTCATCAGAAGGCTTAGGAGGAACAGCCAATGACCATAAACTTGGCATCAGGGTGGACCTGCATGAGCATTTGCCAGATCTCACAAGCTGATGCTTTTCTGCTGACATCAGTTCTTTCTTTTTTCTTTGTTTGCCTCTTCTTTTTAAAATATATACCGATATGTGAGTTTCTTATAGTCTTTTGAACTGAGAGTATCACTTGGCTTTTGAATAGTATGTCATGGGCCCCAGCTAAAAAATGGGCAGGACTAGATCAAGCATCTGATTTGAGTACATTGGAATTGAATCCAATTACTTTTCAAGTAATTATGCCCTTCCCCAATCTCTTTTACACACACCCATTGGGTGGTCAACTTAGAGAAGCTCTTGGGTCTGTACTCTAGATATCAAAGCCAAAGGTTAGCATAGGTCCTAAATCATGCATTCCCCTGTCACCTAAATATATAAACTCAAAGGCAACTGTTTTCTTTTTAATGAGAGGAATGAAACATATGCTGCTTAACATTTTGCCGCCAAATTTTCTTGAGAGAAAAAAATCCAGCTTCTGCAGTGCTACAATCATGTTTCAGTTTAAATTTAGCCAGTTTCATTTAATCCAGACATTAGAACGGGGTCCCCAACCACCGGTCATGGCCTACTACTGGGCTATGGCCTATTTGCAACCAGACTGTTTGAGCAGTTGGTGGCATGGCGACATGTGCAGCTCAACTTGCACAAGTCAAGCTGTAAGTGCATGTGTGTGTGCACTGGTTCAACCCACATAGGTAGTTCAAAAAGATACCATGGTAAGATGTATCAAAATCTCCTGAGAGATCTAAAAGGACCAGAAAGGTGCAGTGTTTCCAAGGGACCTAAAACATGCCTGTTTTTTCTGATCTTATGGAAAGCCTTTGTGTATTGGTGATAACCTGCATCTTCAATCAGGAAGTTCATGGATAATCAGTGCAATTTGGATAGCAGAGGTTCTGAGCTCAGCGCAAAATGGCTGCAGCTTCCAAATATCCTTAGAGATAATTCCATTCAGGTACATTGCAACAATCCCTGTGTAAGGTAACCATGAGAAAGATTTGGTTCAAGAAAGGGATAATTTCACATATTATATCAAGGATCTTCAAACTTGGCAAGTTTAAGATATGTGGACTTCAACTCCCAGAATTCCTGAGCTAACATGGCTGGAGGAGGAATTCTGGGAGTTGAAATCCACAAGTTTTAAAGCTGTCAAGTTTGAAGACCCCTGTACTAGGTGAATCTGAGTAAAGACCATCCTGGCCCAGCTTCCACCTCCTTCCTAATAGGAACTTTGAGTATTACCCTTAAACTGTTCACCAGTTTCTGCCTAGGAAAGTGCCACCTCATCTAGAATCAATCATGGAAAATCACCAAGACCAGAAGAACCATGAATCTATGGTCACTCAGTCTTGTCAGGGTTAAATTTGTTTCTTCCCATTCAGAGCAGAACAGCCTCCAGGCAATGAAATGTGACCTCAACATTATCACTTGTCAACTAGGGATCCAGAAATACAACTGAGTATCATTATTGTATCTGACCCAATGTCAAAGAATGACCTCATCCAGTAGTTTCAGAAGATTTTAAACAGGAGAAGCAAGCCTATCAAGTTCTGAGGCATTCTGAAAACCAGGAGCTTTGGCTTCAACTCCTTGTCACCTGTCAACATTGATTGAAACAGGCTATGGAGAAAAGAGAAAAACCATGCTTCCCATGGTCCAGAAAAATACCATGATCAATTATATCAAATCTGCTGAGATCAAAAATAACTAGAATAGCTACACCACACCCTTCTGACTCTACTAGAGTCATCAACAAATATGATTAATGCGATCTCCATACTGTGTCTCAGCCTGAAATCTGACTAAAGTGGGTCAATCCATTTTCTCCAAGTCTTTCTAGACAACCTTCTTTACAATTTTACCCAAAAAGAGAAGATGAAATATTGGATAAATATATCTATAACCATTATATTTAGTGATGGCTTCTTGAACAGGTAGAATTACCCCTTCTCCGTGGATGAATTCACTATCTTGTTCATCCAACCACATGTCAATTTTCAGGTGGCCCTAACCAACCAGGAGGAATTTCAGTCTAATAAACAGGTAGCTGGACTAATGGTAAAAAGAATTCTGCCCACTTCCTCAGGAATTACAGGATCAAATCGTGGTGAGGGAGGAAATCCTTTACTGCTCATTACCCTAAATTAATACATCCTGTTCATCATGTTTGAAAGTTAAATGTGGCAAAAGATTCCCTCCCTCATCCCTAACCTTCTCCTTATAGTCCATCAGCCAAATAAGGTCATCTGTGTGCACAGTTGTCCAAGTCTGAACAGAATTTAATTTCTTCTCACATTCCTGAGTCTTTTCATGGTGTAGAATCTTGAGATATTACAGCCCAGGGTTATTGCTTCTGCTTTTAATAATGAAGAAGGCAATTACCATCTGCATTTCACATATCTTGGTATCTACCCTGGGTAGATTAATGTAATGCTTTCATACACAAACAAAATTTACAATAATGCTTTCAACTATCTACATGTTTACTTTATGGAGAAGAAGTTGTCACACTTTAATATGCTGATGATGAGTGCTCAACATATAATTACCATGGGTGTGGCCCAAGAATCTGAATAGTACAGATCAAAAGAAGATTGAAATTTTCATTTTACTGCCTCTCATTGCAGATGTCAGCACACATCTTTTATGAAGCAAATTTAGAAAATGAATCACAAACATGTTTCAAATGAACCAATTTAGCCACCACCAGGTTGGTCTAGAGATCAAAGGGCTTAAGGTTATGGGAAAGATCATTTAAAAAAACATGTATTTAAAAACCACCATAATCCTAGAACATAGAAATTGTCTTCCCAGTGAAAGCCATCCATCTGACCTGGTGTAGCCTGTTGATGTATACTGGCAGTGGTTCCTAGACTGCCATCATTTACCTGCGGAAATGTCCTTTCTTAAGCAGAAAGAGCATAGTAAAAGTATATGCTGTGTTACTAAACTGTGTTAGATGCTCACTTTTATCTCAATGATACTTGAAATACATGAAAAATATGCAAGCCTTCTATGTCTAGTTTAAATTTTAAGCTGCATGTGAACAATATGAAATATAAGTATGAGAAGTTATGATGTTGGTTTTATTGATCAATCCCAAAACCAATACATGATCAAAAGCTAATGGAAAGCTCTCTTTTTTACTAGTAATCTTACATGTTCTTTTTTTTAATCAAAAGGCCACTTCTGAAAATTAGGCTCAGGCTGTATTTCGAAGTACGCTCACAAGAGTGTAAGATCTGTTTGGCTAGTAGAATCTACTTTTGTGTAGGACTTTACTAAGGGTTTCCACAAAGCAGGAAACTTTTTAAAAAAAAAAACCAGCCAGCTTCCGATAAGCAACTTCAATGGGAGAAGCCAAATTTGCTTAGTGACTACACAGTTCACTTAACAACTGCAATAATTCACTTAACAATCAAAGCAAAAAGCTTGTAAAATTGATTGTGACTCACTTAACAACTGCCTTACTTAGTAAAGGAAATTCTAGAGTACTCAGAATTCAGAATTTAGTATTCTGAAATACTAAATTTTTAGAAAATAGAATAGAATATGAATACAGGTAGTCCTCAACTTATGACCACAATTTCATTTATATTGATTGTTTTCTAGTATGATTGATTGCTTATGGTACCCTATGACTATCATTAAGTGTCGTACCTTATTATTCTTGACTCCTGACAAATGTATCTTTTCTTTTATATATATTGAGAGTATTTACACCAAGACAAATTCCTTGTGTGTCCAATCACACTTGGCCAATAAAGTATTTTAGATCATCGGCCTTCTGTGGTGGTGCAGTGGGGAGCCGTGGTTAGAATGCAATATTGCAGGGTTAACTCTGCCCTCAGCCAGCAGTTCGATTCTCACCGACTCAAAGTTGACTCTGCCTTCCATCCTTCCAAGGTCAATAAAATGAATGCCCAGATTGTTGGGGGCAATTGAATATGCTGACATATGTAAATTACTCAGAGGCTGCTGTCAACCACTATGAAGCAGTATATAAGTCTAAGTGCTATTGGTATTAAAACTTCCCATAATAGGGGGTTCCACAGACATAACAGTAAATATACATCAATGACAAAATATTCAGGCTATCTGCAGGATTCCTGCATATATGTGTGCATGTGTTCCTGTTTCATGAAATGATGTTTGGCTAGAAATAGCATTTTGAAGCCAGGGTCAGTATGAAGACTTTAAGGTAGGCTATATCCAGAACGAGTCATTGAATTTAAAATGTAATGGTAAATGACACAATCATAGTAATAATACTGTACTGCATGAGATAGGCCAACAGCCCTGGCCTGCCAAGTAATTTTGCTAACTGAAACTGAGTTAAAATATTACTCCATCAGATTTGGATCAACTAATCTGCCCTATTCAAGCATTAATTCTGCCTTCATCTGTCCCCTGTAATCAAGCTGCTGTCTAAAACAAGCTAATCTGCACAAGCATTTTTTATCCCATAATTATGATCTCTGACATACTCAGAAACTACATATGGCTTATATTGCATTTCCCTTCAATATTATGTATTTCCAAGAGTCCTTTTATGATGGCTTTGGTGGGCCATCACTGGTCTTCTGCATTACTAATTCAAATGTTGCATTATAGCTGTTACTTATTCAAATGGTTTTAAAGACCGTCTGTCAGGATGGGTGGTAAGATACAGATTACCTGAAAGTGAATTTACGATTACTAGAACATCTTTTGAATGCCACAGAAATTGTGATCTGATGAAAGAGAAACTAAGCATCAAAAAGAAAGAAAGAAATAAAACATGTTACCTAGCAGAACTAGGGACAAACATGGATTAATTTCCTAAAATAAGATTGGCATTCTACTGCAGGCATGGGGTTAATATATGAATTTCTGGCAGAAAACTAATGATTCATCCTTTAAAAAAAATTCACTGTGTAGTGAATATAGAAAAGACCTGAACATTAAAAGATAGCTGATTTTAAATAAACCAAATACGGCATCAATTGGGGTGTACTGCAATATTATATGGATAATCCCCTTTCAGTGACTAAAACTGTGACCATCAACTCAGTTGTTAAGTCACTAAGTGAAACCCCAGTTGTGCTTATGATCTTACTTCAGCTTTCTGTCAGCCTTGGAAGCCATATTAGCACCAGACGCTTCCACACTGCCACATTTCAGTGCCTGGGAAATTAGGAGGGGGGATTTCATAGAGTATATGTAGTTAGACATAATAGCATTTTTTTTCTCAGTCAAGGTCATGTCATCCTGCACCTGTTTGGGGAGTGGTTAGAGGATTGTCACCAGTTGGGGCAGATGGTGATTGGCCATGTGATGGACTGGTGGGTGCAGGGGATGGATCTTTGATTTTGAATTACTGAGGGAAAACCCGGAACTCTCAGATTTGGGTTTTCCCAGATGTGCCAGTATGACAACTCTAATAAAATGGAACTTTGAGAAAATGCCTGTCTCAGAGTTTTGGTGTTGGAGTTTGTTTTTCTGGAATGCTGACATTTTGCTTTATAGACCTGTGAAGATAAATGCGAAGATTGGTCACAAAGGTATTTTTTTCATCACCATTGTAACTATAAATGGACATTAAATGAGGCAGACACTAAATGAAGACTACCGATATAGGCATGCAATGTTTAAGAAAGTAACATGACTTTCCTGAGATGCTACATTTTTTCCATTTACAGTGATAGTTACTGGAGTGTGCACTCAGATTCTTAATGATCTTACTGAGTAGTAGTTGGATTTGGAAGATATACTGACTATACAGTACTTTTAATTTTAAAAAGTTACAGGTAGTTTCTGAATAGGCTAGGAATATAAGTCCTATATAAGTTTATTTGTGCAATCTTATATCTATTCTTAAAGAAGTCATATTGAATTCAGTAAAGTTCACTTCTAGGTCAGGTTTTCAGAATTAATTATCATTGAAGTAGCTTCTGTATTTTAAAAATAAAACTATAAAGACACATTTTTTGTTTGTGCTTCAGAAAATAAATATGAGCTTGTTTTTATTTGCATGTTAAACAGTCTATGAATTTAGGCAGTGGCCTACTTTGAAAAAAAAAAAAGAGTGGATTAGAATTCATACCTGAAAAACATAATGAGAAAACTAGGCAGTTATTTTCTTGTAATTGGCCCCTTTTAATTAGGTTTTTTTTTCTAATGAAGGAAAAGGAAGAAATTGAAGCAAGCATTTTCAGCTGAAGTACCTTTATTTCAGTCCAACAGAATAAAGTATACAAAAAATGAAAACCTATTTTGTGTTGAGTTTAATCTAGAATACTCCAGTACAGTAGAATAAAACCATTTCAAGCGTTCCAGCTATAAACCTGTGTTGCAAAGCAGGTAGATTATCAGCTGAGAATCAGTTTTTCTTTCACTGCAGCTATGCAACATACCTATGTCAAATCAAAGCAAGTTTTGCTGATCTAGCCATCCACCAAAACTCATCTTTTACCACAAAAACTCATCTTTTACCTCAGTCTCAATGCCAACTGATCTTATACAGAGGATTATTGGCTGATATTTGGAAGTGGAGAAGGAAGGGAGGAAGTAATGCTTGGAGAATCCAACAGTTCCTGTAATGTATGCAAAGGTAATGTGGTGACTTTCTTTTTTACCTACAAAGACCCAGCTGAAGTAGAATAGTTGATATTTCTAAAATCTAGCATGCCTCCCTCTCAGTGGCTAACCTTTTCATAGAGACCTGAAGGAGACAGCTGGCTGAGATACTGGCTAAAACAAATATTTGAAGGCAGGTTCCTAACTCCGTTCAGCCTGAATGGAAAAAAACAAAGAATATTGTAGACTCTCAATCCATGCCTTATGCTGGGTTTAGTAAATCTGCAGGCAAAATAAGCAGAGTTAGTTGATTGTTTTACAGATGTTAACCATCATTTCATCCTTATCACATCCTTATCAGTGTTTCTTATGTTATTACCAAATATGCTTATTGTTCCATACTAGCAGGCTTGTAGGCCTGCATTCCTATTGGTCCGGAAAAGCCGGGCCGTGATTGGACAAAACTAAGCGTTCTGATTGGTTCTTATTCGGCTGCCATGATTGGGTAAAACCAAGCGCGGCAAGCTCAAATGCATGTCATAGGCTGCCTAGCCGCAGCCAGCTCTATAAAAGGAGCTGCCTCGGCTGGGAGTCTTGGTCTCAGTATCTGGTTTCCTAATAAAGAGCTGTTGTCACTACTTCGAGTCTCGTCTCTCCTTGGGACCCACTGCCCAGACTTAACACTTATAATAGTTTGTCAGACATACACCAAAGGACATTCACTTGATGGCCTATTCCTGAAGGTGATTGAGAGGAGATTTTACAACATTCATTATCAAGAACACTTCTGCCTGTGTTTAGACACCAAGGTTGAGTTGTTCAAGAACAGATGTTCTTTTGAAGTGTCCCTGGATCACATCTCATGTCTTGTGTCAATCTTCCCATTTATGAGAAGATGCTTAGGCTGGTGTCAGTCAGAGTTGTGCTTCTAAGCGAAAAATCTAGAAACAATTTTATGAAACTTACAAAATGTTATGTCTCAGCAATCATTCGGTGTGTATGACTAGACAAATTCATAATTATCATCTTCCTCTTCTTCCTCTTGTTCTTCCTCTTTCTCCTCCTCCTCCTTCCATCATTTTCCACCATACATTGTCACAGTGTTGATATCAAAAGCTGTAACTTCAATGGATTTGATCTTTTGTTATGCAGTGGTAATTGGAACTAAGATACGTTTAGAATCCATCTATAATAACAACAACAACAATAATAAATCATAATACAATTTTCTAGCATCTTGCAATAGGACTCATCAATGAGAGCAATAGATTTGTAATATAGGTTGTTTTATGGTCAAAAATTTGTCTCATGATCCTTTTGGCAGCCAACAGCCTGCACTGCAGGCACTGAGATGATTGAACAAATGCTAGTACCAGACTAAAATGATCTAGCTAACCTTAACTGAATTTTTAAAAAGCAACTACCAGGAAATCCAAGGACTGTAGACTGGATTGAGAAGTCAGAAAGAATGAATTCCAGAAGGCAATGACCAACCACTATTGTACTGTTGTCAGTGAAACTATTTAATAGGTAGACTGGTGGAAGTAGATGTGAGCAGATATAATAATGATGGTTGGAAAGGTAAATGATAGAGCTATTTGTTACAAATCTTTCAAGAAAGTCAGACAGGAGGAGGGAAGATTTGGGGAAGATGGGCTATTCAGAAATGTGAAATATAAATCAATGTAATGTAATGTAATACATACACAATTATATACCTATTATTTCTATTATGACTGTAAATATATCATAATGTACTTTATTATTTTTATATATTTAATGGTTGCTTTTTTGGGGTGTGGGGTGGGGGTGGGGTAGGACTGAACCCAAATGGAGAATGCATTATAGTGTTTGCTTGTTTCAGATCTTTGAATTGCTTTTATTTTTACCAAATTTGTTTTTTGCTATTGTTTTATACAATCTGATCCATTTATTATTACTTATTGCATTTATTTAATCAGTAAGGATAAGGATGAGGATGAGGATGTGGATGAGGATAAGGATAGAAGAGCTCTGGGAAGAGTGGAAGAGAATTGGTGGGCCATTCAGGAATGGCAGAGAAGGGAAAACTGGCAGGTGGACTGCTACACAGTTTAAGAGCAGGGAAGAGATTTCACTAGAATCCGAATTGATGACACAGATTCTGAGAAGTGTTGATTGTTGCTATCAGTATGATTTGATTTTTCACATATTCTTATGGTAATATACACAGGTTGTGCCAAATATTTTGTTGCCTGACACAGACCTGTAATGATACCCTACGCCAACAAGATCATCATATTAGAGGAGAGAGTGCAAGAGGGAGAGGCATCATGCTGTGTCATTCAAACAGCAGGACTTGCCTTAATCTCTTGGCTACTTTTGGTTGTTTGACTTTATGTCATAGAGGAACTTCGCCTGGATTTAACTGGTGGGGAAAATATCCAAAAGGAAGTATCTATTAGGACCTATGTATTTGTATAGAATTAAACAAACTGCTCTGTTGGGTAATTGTTTCAGAGACATTTCCTCATCTAAAAAAGAAACAGAATGACCAAGAGTGGGCAAAAAGCAGTGGGTGCAGGAGTGACATCCAATTTCCTGGGACTTTCCCATGTAGTTTCCTTGTGGGAATCAGGTAGGGAACATCAGAAATCTTTTCTTCCCTTTTCTTCCTTTCCTTTCCCTTCCCTTCCCTTCTTTCTATGTGACTGTGTCTAGGTTGCAGAGGGAGTGATAGATTGCAAGACTGGCTGGGAAACTGTTACAGAATAATGAAAATCAAGATTACATGACTGCAGGAGCAGCACAGAAGTAGCCAGTAGCACTGAAGCAGCCACAACATTCCCAGATTTCATTCCTTTAGGTCATAGGTCCCAGATTTGAAATGCATTCTGTAAACCAGGGGTCTCCAACCTTGGCCACTTTAAGCCTGGAGCAAAGCTGGCTGGGGCATTCTGGGAGTTGAAGTCCTCCAGGCTTAAAGTGGCCAAGGTTGGAGACCCCTGCTGTAAACCCATTTGAGGTACTCTGGTTCAAAAATTGTTGTTCTATGATATACCGTTTCATCGTTAAGGGCCATGACGACTAGAATTTTAGTAGTCTATATGTTCATACTTCACTTTTCACTTTTAGGTGGAAAAGCCATACGATTTTTTTCTTTTATCATGTTTGTGATAAAAGAACAAATCTGTCTTTTTCTGAACAAATGCTGTATAATCTCTATCTTGCCAAAGTTTTAATGTACCTAAATATGTCTGGGATTTTGCCATTCTAAAAATCCATTAGATATTGAAATTAGCATTTTAATTAATTAACAATGAGCTCCTGGAGAAAGTAGGGCATACACTTTCTGCCAGTCAACAAGAAATAATGATGTCTCATAATGAAGGC
The DNA here is from genome assembly GCF_049901735.1 of Notechis scutatus. Classification (NCBI taxonomy): domain Eukaryota; kingdom Metazoa; phylum Chordata; class Lepidosauria; order Squamata; family Elapidae; genus Notechis; species Notechis scutatus. The sequence goes on from NC_142010.1 coordinate 204,570,949, forward strand.
CAACAAATGGCAATATTTTATGTTGCCATGAACCAATTGAAAACAGAAAACTATGGCACTCTGTTATCTTGCTACAAAGTCCAGTTTCCATTACCTGGATCTGGCAGAAAATCCTAGTCTTCTGACCTCATGCAACTTAAACTTGGCTGCTAGACTTAGACTCACTGGAACTCTCTCCAATACATGGCATAATATGGTTTAATTAGAATGAAACTAGACCAAGCAGTTAATTGCCTTCTATTAGCCTGTGGGGGAAGTTCTCCATTTCTATCCATACAAGTTCCAACCCTGGCTTCTTCTTCTTCTCCCTTTTTCTATGTTTAATGGATTCTTGCCTGCATTCATGGTCTTTGAAGCTGAGCTGTTTAGTTGTTGACTTAGTTGACAACTTTGCCCTGGGAACTGCATCCAGTTTTGGTCACCGTGCTATAAAAAATGAAGTTGAGACTCTAGAAAGAGTGCAGAGAAGAGCAACAAAGACAATTAGGATTCCAGGAATTGGGTATGTCTAGTTTAAGAAGGACTAGGCATAATGTGATAGCAGTGTTATCACACATTATAGCAGCAAGTTGAAGGTGCTCCAACACGGGAAGTTTTTAAGAAGGAATTAGACAATCATTTGTCTGAAATGGTACAGGGTTTCCTGCTTAAACAGGGGGGTTGGACTAGAAGATCTCCAAGGTTCCTTCCAACTCTGTTGTTCGATTATCCAGCTTCCCTCTCTCACACACCCCCAATATCACTATCCCAACTTAAAAGTGATCCCAGTTAACCCAGAGCTGATGATCATTAATAATACTTACTTTGAAATACAAATGCCTTCTCAAAGCTTATTATAAGTATCGTTCTTCACTATTATTAATTATAACTAAGATATATATTTGATAGACAGATATTATATAGATATTTTACACTGTATATTTTCTACTACTTATCTGGTGTGCTACACTGCATCAATAAGCAGGTATAATGATAGATAATCTGATAGTTCATTTATTCATTCATCTCCAGCCCAAATAGTTCCCAAACCACAGCATCTTTGAAATGTCTGGCCTTCTACTTCTAGAATTCTGAGCAATGACCACACTGGCTGGGGAATTCTTGAAGCCCACAAATAGCTGAGGTTTGGGAAATATTAGACTAAATCAATCCATTGCAGGCTTCTTCAGCTGCTTCCAACTGCTTTGATATTTTTGTGTGTGTTTAACATCCAAGTTTTCCAATCTTATGTCACCACAGATAGTATACTAATTGAACCATTTCCTGAATAAATAACCCTCTTTTTGGCAGAGGAATCAGCTGGATGACTTGGGCCAGTCAATCAGTCTCTCAGTCCTAGACAGGGAAGTTGAAAAACATCTATTTAACAATCCTCATTGGATCAATGTGGTAGATTACCCCCAACCTTAATGAAGATTTTTGGAAGCTTTTATCCTGCAGTATTTGATTCAAGTTGATTTTATATAGATAGATATAGATATCAGATATAGATAATCTCCCCAATCTAGATGCTCTTCTTTTGGGGGAAGTTCAAATAATAATCCTATGTTAATAATGTCACTATTCCCCTTTCTTTTACTAGTAAATTAGTGTCAAGGATGTATAGTGCTCTTGATATTGGAAAACCTTCATAGTGCTGATTCAGAGATGAAGAAGATTTTGCAAGGTGAGGCCTGTCTGTTAACTTTCTTCCACTGGCCTCTTGCATAGCATGAGTCCATGTACAGTATGGATCTCAAATCTGCTGAAACAGCATCTAGTTCCACTCTTAATTTTAAACCTAATCATGCATTCTAAGTATCTTAGGTGGGGAAATAGGGAAGCAAGTGTACTAAGTCCATACGTCCATCACTGCCATACAAATTGAAGGTGACTTTTAGTCATGGAAATTTTTATACATTAATTGTACTATTCTAAACCACGCTGAGAGCTTTTTCAAGGAGCCCAGATTTCTTCTCAGCAAATAACTACCCTCTCTATCCTAAGAAAAATATGAATAGTAATAGAGGAGATAAAACTCTTCTGGGATTTGCCCTATTTGTGGTTTTAATCATAATATGCACATATGGGATAAAAAGAAACTTTTCAGATGAAGATGCCATTAAATAATTTAGAGTAATGCAGTAGTTAGAAATAAAAAAACACATCTGTTTTAAGTTGTTATTTTTTACTTTTAATAAACATTTTTGATATTTTTAAAAATATCTCTTACAACAGCTTGACTCTTTCTTGACATTTTGACCTTTCAAAATTATACATTCATGTGGGGATAATTAGAATGATTCATACTGTTCACAGATGCCACAGGTTTTGTGACTGTCCAAATTAGTCTCTCTCCCTCTCCTTCCTTCCTTCCTTCCTTCCTTCCTTCCTTCCTTCCTTCCTTCCTTCTTCCTTCCTTCTTTTCTTTCTCCCTCCCTCCTTCTTTCTTCCTACTTCCTACTTTCCTTCCTTTTTTTCTTGATACTCATGAATTGCGGTGTTGGCAGGTGTGCTGTAATGCTTCTTAATTCTCATATATTTTCTTTATACATTATGAACATTATTAGGTTTTATAGATCTTATACTAATCACTCAGTTCTATTATCACATGCTTTCATAAATTAGCTATAAAAACAACACTATAATGTTTTTATCATTCCAATTTTGGACTTCACCCAAATATTATTCTGTTGTTACAAAGTGTATGAAATACATGCTCATTTGGCAACAAGGTAGTAATTTATCCTGTGCTTTATGAACAATATCTTATCCATAACTTTCAGCAACTCCTTAAAGAAGCACATTTGTTGTATAAAATATGTTTGATACAAGAAAACACCTGAAGTCAGGGAACTTGTGAACAGTGCTCCTTTTGACAAACTATACTTTCAAAACAGAGTATCTGACCTCTGTGGGATTATCTTCATAGCTGGAAATAGCTTTCTTGAAAAAGCTTCATAGCTTTCTTGAACTCTGGTAGACTATAAACTAGTGTTGCCCAAACAAAGTCATGTTGAATCAACAAGGGTACACCCATTTAGGATTACAATAAATCCTCCTTGGGAATCCCAAAGTTCAAAATACCAAAAATTGTACTGTGTTGAATTTTAAGGGAATCCAGAAGAGATTGTTTCATGAAGAAGGGGAAAAAAGCCCTTAGGAATTTCTTACCAATGTGCTATATTTTAAATCAGGAAGCAGAGGACCTAGATTATGGATAACACAGGCTTAATTTATTTATTTTTGTTCCTTTATCACATAAAATAAAATTACAAGATCCATGGTGGCCCAGTGATTAGAATGCAGAATTGCAGGCTAATTCTGCTCACTGCCAGAGTTGGATTCTGATGGGCTCAAGGTTGACTCAGCTTACCATCCTTTCGAGGTGGGTAAAATGAGAACCCAGATTGTTGAGGGCAATATGCTGACTTTGTAAAACATGTAGAAAGTTCTTTAAAGCACTATGAAGTGGTATATAACTCTAAGTGCTATTGCTATTAACCATTCAATCAGCTGAAATGGTTCAAGTTTTCTTTCATAACCTAAATCTGTGATACCTAAATCTGTGCTTGAAATCATGAAATTCTACTAAACTGTTGGTGTGGTTGGCAAATCACAAGTTTCAATTAGTATTTCAGTGTGTAGTTTCTGTTTGTAATATAAAATATTAGGAAGAAACATTTTATGTTACTGGAGAGTGGACTCCAGCTTATGGAAAGACTACTGAAGCAGCTTTTGTAAGTTCAGTAGAAAGAATAGTTATTGGATAAAATAATATTTCTAGCTCAGGGTTGAACCGTGAGGTCTTTGGTGCTCTCTGAGGTGGGTTTTTTCCCCAGACATTTCAGCATTGTTGATGTCACCTAGTTTGGTAATGAAATGTCTGCAAGAAAAACACCAAGCTCAGAGAGCACCAAGGACCCCACAGAAGATTTATTGATGGAAAATACATATGTAGCTCTTACATCCTACTGGGGTCCATTGCACTTCTGTTTGTCTGGAGAACAGAGATGGGAAAGAAGATTGTGAGATTAGCAATCACATAAACAAAGAGTAAGAAGTCTAAGAGATGAAGAGAAACACTTGGGAATTTGTAATCATGTATACCTCATTGAACCTTGTCAGTAGGATTATGTGATTCTGAGAAAGAGTACAACTGAAATCACATTTTCAACAGAAACCAAATTCCTCTGCTTCTGAACCGATGTTTGAGATATGAAACACAAATAAAGGCAAGGTTTATGATATGACATCACAAATTTCTGCCAGTAAATCTATTTCAGCTATATGAAATCAAAAGTCTTTGAAAGCTAACCAACATTTATGGTATGAAATCAGCATGCTACCACTAAACCAGTGTCTCCTCTAAAAATTTTTGTTTGTGGTTTGAAATTGTAAGTCCCTAAGAGCTAAACAAACCATACCATTAGTGGCTTGAAATCACAAGTCTATGCTACCAAGTCAGTATTTTAAAAACTCTACACCTTTGAAATGCCCACCCAAGTGTCAAATTATGACTTTTGGCTTCTTGTGGACAGCAGCATCTTAGATACTTGCTGGCCCCACCTCTCCTATCATGCTTCAGTCTGGAGACAGCAAATGTGATTATCTTTTCTTGAGATTACTGTGAGAAATTCTGACCATCTGGCTACTTGGTATCACTTGACCTGCTGTCATTGGCCTCTGACACTCCAATCCAGATGTTTGGGGTATCTCTGCCTGCCCCTTTCACTTTGCAGGATTAATTTATATTCATAAGAAGCAGTGTTTTAGGACCCACACTCTTTCTGCTTTATATCAACTACCTATGCAATCATATTAAAAGCATCTGAGTCCTCTTTGCTGATGACATAAAATTGTTTAACACCACCGACAATATTGCTGCCCTACAGAATGATCTTAACTATGTGTCAGAATGGTTGTGCAATTGGCAACACCAAATCTCAACTAATAAATGCTCTGTCCTACACATTGGCAATAAAAATCAGAATACCAAATACAAGTTGGGCAGAAACGATCTTGTAGATGGCCCTCACTCTGTCAAGGACTTAGGAGTACTCATCTCAAATGAATTAAACCCCAGAGCTCACCAAAAAGGCATGAATAGTTGTTAACCTTATTTTGCGAAGCTTCTTCTCTGGTAACATTCTATTGCTAACTAAGGCATACAAAACCTTTGCCAGACCAATTCTTGAATATAGCTCATCTGCCTGGAATCCCAATTGAGCAGGTTCAGAGGTATTTCACAAGAAGAGTGCTCCACTCCTCTACTCATAAAGGAATCCCTTATGCCACCAGGCTTGAAATTTTTGACTTGGAAAATCTGGAACTGCGCTGCCTGCGGTCCGATCTAAGCATAGTACACAAAATTGTCTGCTACAATGTCTTGCCTATCAATAACTTCTTCAGCTTCAACCACAATAATACACGGGCAAAAAATTGATACAAGCTTCAAACTTGATTGCAGAAAATACAACTTCAGTAATAGAGTGGTCAACACCTGGAATGCTCTACCCAACTCTGTTGTTACAGCCTCAAACCCTCACAGCTTCAACCTCAAACTGTCTACCGTGGACCTCACCTCATTCCTAAGAGATCCATAAAGGGGGCATGAATAAGCGCACCAGCATGCATACCGTCCCTGTCTTACTATTCCCATTTATCTGTATTTGCTTCCTTTGTTCATATTTATGTTCATACTTATACCTGCTATCTTGTACATATCTGACAAACAAACAAACAAACAAACAAATAGAATGAACAGGCAATCCAGATATGCAATTTCCCCATGCCCCCTACTGTTTCAACTAGTCTAGATTTTTTCTTTACTTCTACCAGTTGAAAACCAATTTAAAGTGGAGGCAAATGAGCAGAAGGAAAGGAGACCTAGGTGTGTGCCTCCAAACTTTTCTTTACAATTGTGTAGACCGGCAATATTATTCTTCAAGAAATAAGTGAAATGCTAACATCAGCACTGAATTGCTCCTGGTAACAGATGGGTTTTGAATGGGTTGATGGATGGTTCTTTCAACTTAAAAGAGCATCTTAAGAATGTTCATTGTTTATTCATGGCTTCCTGTCCTTTACAGTCTTTACTGTGAAATATTTATCAATACATTCCTGAAAATGGAAAAAATAAGTTTGGTTTTTACATATTACAATCAGTAAGCAAAAGGCTTTTCTAAAAAAATTATTACAATTATGCAGCATCAAGGTTGACAGATGCAGTTTTTTTGTACTGATTTACAGTATTGTATTTTAATCTCTGGATAGCGTGATATGTTTCCTAAAATAAGTATAAGAAAGGAAACAATGGTGTAGATAACGGGAGAAAAGTCAGAATGACTGTGAAAAATCTGTGTAGATATGTTTTTGGAAGCAACATGCTTATTATGCTTATTTAAAAAAAAAATACATACACAAAGATTCAGACTTAATATGAATGCAAAACATGCAAATTCTGTATTAAAATATTGGCTAATAATGTAGTCTGTGTGAGAAATGAATGTTTTTCAATACAAATCACTTTACTATATGAAAGTGGGACTAAGATGTATCAGGAAAAGTATAAAAGTAAATTGACCTCAATGGTTCTGAGTACTTAAGTAATTTGTGTTTGCAGAAGCAACTAGGAAAATTTGGCCAGACGGATGTTATAAGATATGTTATTTAACTATATCAACTCTAATTTGTTGCCTTTGGGATCTACTATACCTATAGACTACTCTAACCAATTAGGATTTATAATTTGTACAGACTTCATAAAATATTTGGGTTTAAATCTGTATTGAAATTATCATGATTTTAAAAATTAAATCTATCCAAATACGTAGATGGTTAAGCTTCCATTACACATTTGAGGCATGATTAATATTATCAAAACAAATATTACATTGAGACTAATGTACATTTTAAGAAAGATGTCTCTAATATATATTTTACACAGTTTAGATTAGTTAATGATAACATATTTATGGTGGGCTATAATCTTGGTCAAGTTGAAATTACTCTATAATGGTGGTAGCTTCATCCTATCAGGTTTTAAAACTATATACTTGGATTTTAAAACTATATCATCTTCTTTTTTTTTTAAACAAATTTTTATTAACTTTTAAAGACATACAAAACATACAAAAATTCAAGACATAAAAACATAAAAAATCTCTTTTCTGAAAGTTGCTTAATCCCGGGTCAAAACTCTTGGTACAGACACACATTCAAATTCATATTCATTTTACATACCATTCCATATCTTATTACATTTTCATTTTTCTATATAGCTTCTCCTTTCTTTTAAATTTTCTCAATTTTATTTTATTTATCTCCTCTCAATTCAAATCATAATATTTATTCTTTGTCTGTTCTATTTCCAACTATCCATTTATCTTTCTTCTTAAAAGAAAAAAAGTAAAACCTTCTCCTGTACACTGATTGGAGTACGACGCCTATGTCTCTTTCCCCTATATTTATAATACTTAATTTAAAGTACATAACTTACGTTGGGATTCTGTCTGGTACATTCTAACATTATACAATATCATCAAAACCAATACAAATCTATTCATTAATATTAATATTTATTCATATCTTAAACATCTAGCACATTTCTTATCAATTAAATCAAATATTTCTATGGGAGCATCTATTTGCCATATTAGTTCCATCCCCACATCACATATTATAAATCATTATTACATTACATGTTCCCCTCTCCTTCTTCAAACCTCATTTCACGAATAGTTTCACTATTATAACATAGCCTAATCATTGGTATTAACAATCATTTATATCTTTAGACATTTCACACATTTCAATTAATTATCATACCTTTATGGGAACACTTCTTATACTTTCCAAAATTATTCCCCCCCACATCACCGATCTTAAATCATTATTTCATTAAAGTACTCCCCTCCCTTAACAAAAATTTCACTAAATTATACTAAATATTTATCACATTTTAAATTACATATTATTTCCAATCTTCTATAATTATTTCTAAATACAAATATAAAAATGCAATCTTATGTACCCTTCTAGAATCCCTTTTCCAATAAAATCTATCCATTATCTCTGAAAAACTTTTGTTTTTTTGCATTTTGCTCCCCATCATTAAAGTTTCTTATTCCTTCCTTTCTCCCTTGCTTCTTCTTCTCCTTATCCTCTTTACCCCTTTGTCTCTCCACCTCCCTTTTATCCTGTTTTCTCTCTTTCTGTTGTTTCCTAACACGATATCCTCTTTTCACCTTATTCTTCTCTTTTTGGATTGTTTTCCCAGGTCTTAAAGTCTTCTTCTCCTTTTTCTCCTCCTTCTTTTCTTCTCCAACCAAAGTCACATGTTCTTCAAAAATGGCTTCTTCTTTATCCTGCTCATACGATTTTACATAAGCACAAACCGCCATTTCTATAAACTGAAAAAGAGTGCCAAAAACATCTTTTCCTTCTCGCTTTTCTCTTTCATATTTTTGATGTATAAGTTCTAGTTCATCCACAACTGATGCCATTGTACAGAGAAAATTTTTTCCAAAACAACCACCCAAGTGCTTTTTAGTCTGAGATAATTCTCATAAAATCCAAAGTCATCAAACAGTCCAATCAGCTGATTCTTTTTAATGCTTTCTCTTTTTCACTTTCTCTTTTTGGGATAAAGTTTGATCACAAAGTTCTCTTTAAAATGTATCTTTAGAAACTCTTATTGCTGTTTAATAGCTCTTTAAAATTAACTCTTTAAAGTTTTAGGCAGTCTTCTCCTTATTTTCAGGTTGCTCCAATTATTTTTTTTTTCCTTTCCCTTCCCACTCACAGCCAAAAAAAAATCTTCTTCTTTTTTTTCCCCTTTGAATATTCTGAAATCCTTGCTCCTTCAATATTTATTTACCTCCAGAACAAATTCCCGGATTTCTCTTATAGTTCCACTGCTGTCACGTTAGGGAGGAGAGTGAAAGGAAGAAAAAAAAAAAAAAACTTACTCTTTTGAAATGTTGCGCTTGTATCTCTTTCTTGAAACAAAGTATCCTTAGCAGCCTTTGAGGTTACAGGAACTCTCTCTTAGCTTTATCCCAGTCAAAAGCAACTTCCACAGCTCTTCCCTCTTCCTCCAGCACGAATCTTACCCGGCTGCTGGCTTCTTTGAGGCGGCCATTGCTGACCGCCGCTCATCCACCTCAGGAAAAATGGGTTGTTCCGGCTGGAAAGGGGGTCTGCGTTACCCCCAAACCTCTGTCCGGATCCCCTCTCTCTTTGACTGCCTCTACAAGGCAGCCATAGTCCCCAGACCTATTTAGATCGGGGGCACCTTGGCCGCGAACGCGGCAGGGATCGCAGAGACGCGAATTCCTGCCGCTCCCGAAGCCGCGCAAGACCGGAAGCCCAAAACTATATCATCTTCTGTGTTGTTTAGGAATGAGACCTTTTATGAATATTTTCCTCTGTAGGCCTATTTAGACAACAGACTTGTAACAGCTCCGAAATCTTGGCAAGTTTTAGCATCCAGGTATATTAAACAAGGATCTTTGTTCCAGCTTTGAACAGTCATAATATTTTGATCCCAATTCTCTTGAGAAAATCACATTGTGACATAAATTTCAAAATATTGGAGAATGCTTCATTGGAATCTCGAACAAATAAAGGATCAACATCTTAAATCAGTTAATTATTAAAAGTTGTTTTAAATTCTTTGAGAGACTACATCTTAAATATGATTTACTTACAATATTGGCCTAGCAAAATATACAATTCAAACCTGTATTAATTAAACTCCATGTCCTGGATGTTCTAGCAGCCCATGAGACACCAGCAATTTTAAGACCCTTAAAAGTTGTGGCACTTGAATGAAAAGCAATCATTTAATTTAAAAAGAAACTATTATTAATACAGTATATTATTAAACAAATGGTCAAAATCGGGAGCGCCCTATCAAATCCAGTACCTGTCAATAGTGGTGTCCCCAAGGCAGTGTTCTAGAACCAACTCTCTTCATACTCTACATAAACGACCTCTGTGATCATATTAAGAGCAATTGCGTTCTCTTCGCTGATGACGTAAAGCTGTTCAATACCACAGACAATACTGCTACCCTTCAAAAGATCTTGACTATGTATCAGAATGGTCAAACAAATGGCAACTTCAAATCTCAACAAATAAATGCTCTGTCTTACATATTGGCAAAAAAATCAGAAAATAAAATACAAGCTGAATAATCAAGAACTTGTTGATGACCCAAGCTCTGTAAAGGACCTTGGAATACTCACCTCTAATGATCTAAGTGCTAGAGCCCACTGCAACTACATAGCCAAAAAGGCATTAAGAGTTGTTAACCTAATCCTACGTAGCTTTTTCTCTGGTAATATCACACTACTAACCAGAGCATACAAAACATTTGCTAGACCAATACTCGAATACAGTTCATCAGTCTGGAATCCACATTACGTATCTGATATTAGCACAATTGAGAAAGTCCAGAAATATTTCACAAGAAGAGTTCTCCACTCCTCTACTTGTTGTAGAATACCTTATGCCACCAGACTTGAAATTCTAGAACTAGAAAACCTTGAATTACGCCGTCTTCGGTCTGACTTAAGCATGGTATATAAAATCATACATTGCAATGTCCTACCTGTCAGTGAATACTTCAGCTTCAACCATAACAACACAAGAGCACACAATAGATACAAACTCAAAGTAAACCGCACCAAACTTGATTGCAGGAAATACGACTTCAGCAATAGAGTGGTCAATGTCTGGAATACTCTACCTGACTCTGTAGTTTCTTCCCAAACCCCAAAAACTTTAACCTTAGACTGTCTACTATTGACCTCACCCCTTTCCTAAGAGGTCTGTAGGGGCGTGCATAAGCGCACCAACGTGCCTACCCTCCCTGTCCTATTGTTTCTCTTATTCTTTTATTTTTCATATATGTACCCATTTCATGTATTCACAACTATGTATACTCTTATACTTATTATCTTGTAAACAATTGGCAAATCAAATAAATAAATAAATATATCTAAATTGTACAATGAAGAATTGGAATATTCAGTTTTGAAGAATCATTGGATGCAGTTGTTAAAAAATATAAAATATACTTCTTATAATTTATAAATAAAATTAATTAATCAGAAAATATTATTTCATGTTTATTAGTTCCCACAATGAATGAATAGACTAGAATCTTTTAAGGCAATTTGAAGGTTCTTTAACTCATATCTGATTTTTTTCAGTTATACATATGTTTGACTTTAGATCACTACATTTCTGAATACAATCTTGTCAAGAAATATTATAGTTAAGGATCTTAATGTGATGTTGTAGGTTTCTCATGCTTTGGGTTATGCAGATGGTTATTTAACATAATTGAAAGAAACATACCTGTCTAATTTTAAGGAAAGGCTTAGGATATGAATATCAGTCTATTTTTTAAAAAAGATATCTCTGTTAAAAATGAGAAAATTAAATAATATGTTTCTTCATGGTCTAGATTTAATGATAATACTAATGATTGAATTAATTCTAAATTGCTTTTTATAGTTAGTATATGGATCTCTCTTCCCCTTTTTTGTCAAGTTTAATTTATTTTAATAATCATAATATATCTTATGTTTCCTATATTATTGTATAATCACTATCGAGTGATGTAGTTGTATTTTGTAAATTTTAAATACAAATTCTGAAATGCTGTACTTATGTCTGTACTTTTCATACTTTCATTATTATACGTAAGACATTTATTTAAGTACAATAATGTAAGCATTATGTTTGCCTACTTCTCTCCCTCTAGCCAATCCTTCAAAGTTAAATATCAACCATTGGTTAACATTGTCTCCTGAAACCTGAGTGATCGTCTTTCCTGTGACATTGCTACAATTGTCTCCTGAAACCTGAGTGATCGCCTTTCCTGTGACATTGTTACAATTGCCACCAAGTCTTCAGGTCCTTCCAGTTCCCATTGCTATGACCCAATTCTTCCTCCAGATTCTCCTCTACCAGCCATAGATAGTTGTGTATTGGAACTTCTTTTATAGTCTAACCTGCTGCCAATGTTGCCCTCAATCACTGCTAAGTGTGAATAATGACAAGTTAACCAGTCTTTCTCGGTCTGAGGATGTATGTTGAATGCCTTTTTTGTTTTGAAAAAAAAAGAAAAGAAAAGAAAGGTCTATGGAAGAATGTCTCCATAGCATCTTAAGGAAAAACAGGATTTTTCTCCAGTTTTCTGAAGGTAATTGAGATAAATGTGTATCAGAGTGCTACAGGCCTAGTGTCAGAGCATATCATTTCTAAATTATGAGTGCTATAGTTGCATTATAACAACTTTCAGTTTAAAATGACATGTTTCTAATACAGTAGAAAGGTCCCTGGTTCCTTTCCTTGTTCAGTTTGTGGTCACCTCATTAAATTCCCTGCATTATTTGAAAGCCAGGCCGCAGATGCTCTCATTAAGGTATGCTTTGTGATCATCGCAATGGAGTTTAATTGTTGCTTTATTTATGAAAAGGTTAACATACCCTTGAGGTGCTGTTAAAGAATTATTCACACGCGCAATCATGCCAGCAGAGTGATAACCATTATTAGCCATTCATCATTCCCCATTCTGTTTTAGAAGTTCTGTTCAACTGCTTGGGGAATTGCCAGGCGTGGAGACTAGTGGCTTTCTGGGCATTTAAATATGAAAATATATGCACTTTGTATTTACTGGCTGGCATTCATGATGCATATCTACTGGTTGGCAATTATAGCATATTGTATTTAGGACTGGCTTTCAGATTACATTGTCCATATGAATAATATAAAAATCAGATGTTGTCCTAAACAGTGCCCTGGCTTGCATATGTATCATATTAACTGAAGTAAATTGAATCAATCACAGTTGGCTGGATTGTTAGCAAAATGAGCTATAAACCATGATTTATAAACTTCAATAGCCAAATCCATACAAATAGCTAAACTGAAGTCAGATAAACCATATTATGGCCTCACAGTTGAGGCGGGAACTGAACTATTGTTTAAAAATATACTTCCATTCTTTTCCAAGACCAAAAAAACATTGCATCTTCAGTTTTACATATAAGCCATGAAAGCTTATGAAACTACAGCATATGGGAACAGAAACGATTCTTTCCTTTCATGAGGTTTCTTCTCAATCTACATTTGCTATTGAGGTACCATTTTTACTAACGGTGGGACTGTTTGATGTAAGTTTCTCAGACAGAAGCTCAACTGGCATCAAATAAGCAGAACACTTGATATCTCCATAGTAGAAATCCAATCAAATGATTTGGCTCTTGTATATATAGTAAAATAATTCATCATAGAAAATACTTTATGCATTGTTCTGATAGTTCTGCTTGGAGCTGGAAACCATAGCATGATATTATTTTTTCTCCTCAATCTGAGTAAGATTGTATCCGAAAATACAGAAGCTTCAGAGGACAATTTTAGCCAGACTTGAGAATATCATGGATAACCAAAGTATGTCACCTGGTTTTCAGTTCTTATGATTAGTTTTCTTCAGGATCTCTGAAAACCAGTTCCACCATTCATCTAGATTTATCCTACACTGAAAAATAATCAGTCTTTTTACAATAATTACTTTTCAAATTACAATTTGATAAATAATATTTAAGGCAGGCTTCCTGATAGATTAATAAAATGATAGACTTGAAATATTTACTTTATACAACATGGAAATTATATAACACAATTGTAGAAGTCTGCAATATTTGAGTCCAAAACAGACAACTTTCTACCTGTCAGTTACTTGTTAAAGGAGCTGTGCCTTTTTCTGGGTTTTTAATTCCCCGAATTATATAATCCAACCCCACCCCATCCAATCCAACATGACTCAAAACTAGGCATGCATGCTCCTAACAACCGTTATTCCAACCACAACTGGCCTTAAATGCAAGCTACTCAATGCAAGAAGCCTTGTAAATAAAATACCTGAATTTCTCCTCTTACTAAATATGGCTAAATTCAACATTATATTTGTCTGTGAAACATGGCTCAACACATCTCTCCCTGACTCCATTACCACAGTAATAGACCATCAAGTTTACCGATCAGATCGTGAAATCCGTAGAGGAGGTGGTGTTGCTATCCTCTATAAAAAGTCCCTACATCTAAAAAACATCCAAGTTACCCAAGAGAACTTGCTATTCCTGAGACCATCATCTATGAACTTTCCTTAAATATCACATTTCGGTTCTTACTATGTTACATAGCCCCTGATTATGACATCGAACATGCAAACAAGCTAAATACACTACTAACATGGGCAGCATCCTGCCCACACACTTTATCTTTCTTGGTGACTTCAATCTACCTCATATTAACTGGACCCTTAATGAATGTCAACTGAACCCACACATGCAACCTTCTACAATGTAGAATCTGGGACTAGAACAACTAGTAACCAACAACACTAGACTTAATAACTGCCTCGATCTCATCGTCTGCAATAGTTTGAATTCAATTTACGGAGACCTTTTCCAACAGTGACCACAATGTAATTGACTTTTGTCTCAACATATGTCCACACAAAAATCATCACAATGATGTAACCCCCAATTATAACTTCAAAAAAGGCAACTATGATCTTATAAACAACGATCTCTCATCTCTTGATTAGCAATTTCTATTCTCTGGATGCAATACTATAGAAGACCATTATAATATATTTTTAATTGAAGTCAAAAGAGTCATCAAACTATATGTACCATTAACAACTCCCAAACCAGAAAAAACAAATAAGCCAAAACATTAAGGAAACTTCAATCCAAAAAGAAATCACTTTGGCGGAAAAACAAATCTGGTCACGTTGCCAACTTCAAAAGCCGATACAAAAATTTATGTCACCAGATAAAGACTGAATGCACCAATTATCACATTAAACAAGAAGAAAACCTTCTAAGCACAAATTCCACCCGTGCTTTCTACAATTTTATAAACAACAAACTAAAAGACTCAAGTTCCATCCCACCCCTGAAAGGACGTAATGGTAAAGACTGCAACAATGACACTATTAAAGCCAATCTCTTTAACACATTCTTTGGCTCAGTATTTGTAAACAGCAATGGATCATGCCCAGTATTTCCTAGTCGAACCACAGACAATTACAATGATCTAATACATAACGATTTTACAGAAGACATTGTTGAAAAAGCACTGTGCAATCTAAAACCATCTCTATCTATTGGACCGGACGGAATATGTGCCTACTTGTTAAAAAAGCTATCCACTGCCATAGCTGAACCTCTAAGCATAATCTTCGAAAAATCTTTCAGGACCAGCTCCTTGCCAAAACTATGGTCACAAGCCACGGTCATCCCCATCTTCAAAAAGTGAGACCCCAGCCTTATTGAGCATTACAGACCAATCTCTTTATGCTGCGTCACCTGTAAAGTCATGGAATCAATTATTAACCAATCCATCATCCTCCACTTAGAAACAAACAACCTACTCTCTAATAAACAATTTGGTTTCAGGAAAAAACTATCATGTAATCTGCAACTCGTATACTGCAAAAACATATGGACTACGATCAGGGCAAAGCAATAGATGTAATCTAAATAGACTTCTGTAAAGCCTTTGATTCAGTGGTACATGACAAACTACTCCTAAAACTAAAATCTTATGGTATCTCTGGACACCTGCATAACTGGATAGAAGCATTCCTGTCAAACAGACAACAAATGGTCAAAATTGGGAGCGTCCTATCAAATTCTGTACCTGTCAACAGTGGTGTCACCCAAGGCAGTGTTTTAGGACCAACTCTCTTCATACTTTACATAAATGACCTCTGTGCTCATGTTAAGAGCAACTGCGTTCTCTTTGCTGATGAGGTAAAGCTATTCAACACCACAGATAATTCTGCTACCCTTCAAAAAGACCCCAACTATGTATCAGAATGGTCAATCAAATGGCAACTTCAAATCTCAACAAATAAATGTTCTGTCCTACATATTGGCAAAAAATAAATAAATCAGAAAATAAAATGCAGGCTGAATAGTCAAGATTTTGTTGATGATCCAAACTCTGTCAAGGATCTTGGAGTACCCATCTCTAATGACCTAAGTGCTAGAGCCCACTGTAACTACATAGCCAAAAAGGTGTTAAGAGTTGTTAACCTAATCTTACGTAGCTTTTTCTCTGGTAATATTACACTAATAATAGAGCATACAAAACATTTGCTAGACCAATACTTGAATACAGCTCATCAGTCTTGAACCCACATTACGTATCTGATATTAACACAGTTGAGAAAGTCCAGAAATATTTCACAAGAAGAGTTCTCCACTCCTCTACTCATTGCAGAATACCTGATGCCACCAGACTCAAAATTCTAGACCTAGAAAACCTAGAACTATGCCGCCTTCAGTCCGAACTAAGTATAGTATATAAAATCATACATTGCAATGTCCCATCTGTCAATGAATACTTCAGATTCAACCATAACAACACTAGAACAAACAATAGATACAAACTCAAGGTTAATCGCACCAAACTTGATTGCAGGAAATACAACTTCAGCAACAGAGTGGTCAATGTCTGGAATACTCTACCTGACTCTGTGGTTTCTTCCCCAAACCCTAAAAAATTCAACCTTAGACTTTATTTATTTATTTTTTATTTATTTATTTGATTTGCCAATTGTTTACAAGATAATAAGTATAAGTGTATACATAGTTGTGAATACATGAAATGGGTACATATAAGAAAAATAAAAGAAGAATAAGAGAAACAATAGGACAGGGACGGTAGGCACGTTGGTGCGCTTTATGCACGCCCCTACAGACCTCTTAGGAAAGGGGTGAGGTCAATAGTAGACAGTCTAAGGTTAAAGTTTTTGGGGTTTGGGGAAGAAACTACAGAGTCGGGTAGAGTATTCCAGACATTGACCACTCTATTGCTGAAGTCGATTTCCTGCAATCAAGTTTGGTGCGGTTAACTTTCTACTATTGACCTCACCCCTTTCCTAAGAGGTCTATAGGGGCATGCATAAGTGCACCAATGTGCCTACCATCCCTGTCGTATTGGTTCTTTTATATATATTTTTATTTTTCTTATATGTATCCATGTATTCATAACTATGTTTTTACTTATACCTATTATCTTGTAAGCAATTGACAAATAAAAATAAATAAATAAAATAATCATATGGTTACCAGTGCTACTTGATTTGCATTTCCTTGTTTCCTTGTGTGATGTTGTATATCTTGTGCAATGAAGATATGAATATAGGTAGATGAAAAATAAAGTATGCAAAACCTGCATAGAGCAGGCCATAGTGACAGAAATGTTTGTTCAGGCATTTCTCAGCTTAAGCAGTATGCAAAGATGATGTTTAAGAAGACTCAAGAGATGATTCTTAAAACAAGAGATTTTTCTCAAATGAATTGGATATGACAATGATGCTCCAGTGAAAAATACCATAAAGTATGAGAAAAGCATTACACTAGGACTGGTCAGGCTTTGTGGAAGTTAAAATAAATGGATGGGAATACTAATAGGGTCTTAATATACTGTATAGTAGGGTGATGAGCATGGTAGGCTTCATGTCTTAATACTTCTAGAATGTAAACATCACTCTGCCAGCTAGACTTTGAATTGGGTGTGTATCGATGCATATTAAATTAAGGGATTTAAAGCTTTTAGTTTAGGTACTGCATATATTTCTGTGTACTCTGAAACTCTGAATATGTAAAACAAAAAACAAGAATGTGACGAACAGCACAACGGTGTCCAAAGGAACCAGATTAATTATCTCTGTTTCAGCCTTCTCCAACTTGGCACTGTCCAGATTTTGAGACTCAGCTCTGCATCTTTAGTACTGCTCATGCTGGCTAGGGAATTCCGGAGGTTACAGGTCCATACATGTGGAGGTCACCCACATTTACCACCTCATTTACATAAGCGTATGTAAAATAAGTTTTACATATTTATACTGGCAACTGGGAGGCTTTGTTTTTTTTCCTCTATGTTCACCATGCTTGGGATGTGTGGTAGTCAATTCTACATTCTTTACCAATGACTATTTAAACAGCAGCAGTGTAGGAACAACTTCCACTTATCTTCATGGTGATTTGGAAGTTAGAATAAGATAATGCAAGTTTGTCTTGTCCCTGTCCCATTCCAGATGGCTGGACTAAGTAACCTTAAAAAGTTAATCGGGTTCGGATCTGGTAGTATTTGCATGGTGAGCATCAGGAAATCCTGGCACTATAGGCTAAGATGGAAAGTTTGAGAAACATCCTGGAATGAGGAAATGGCAAACTTTTCCAATACTGTTGACAAGAAAACTGTATGATGAATCCATGAAGTCAGCCAGAATTGAGTTTGACTGAAATGAAACTTTATATTTTGCCAATGCGGAAGGAATGTTACATCAGGACTTAATTCTGTAACCCCCAAGGCTTCAATGAATTACATTTTTATTATAAAAAGTGTGATGGTGGGTTTTGATTTTTTTTTTGTCATTTTACTTCTCTTTTGATGTATGTGTTGATTGAGATGTCAACAACCTGCCAAATACTGACAACTTGGCCAAGGCAACTCTGCTTAGCTAATTGGCCAGTATGTTTCCCAATATGTGTACTCCTGACTTAATTTGATAATTTAATAAATGTTTGTATGTATTGTAAGGGACAGTGGCTATCCACTAAAGTTTTATTTACTGGCAACATATGGCAGTCTGGTAGATTATTGCCAAAATGACATTAACATTACAAGATTGTATTATTTTAATTTCCTTCACAATTTTCAGCCCGTAATTTTGTTCTGCTGTTCTTCTTATCTTCATCTCTAAATTGCTAAGAAGCAGATTGGAATAAAAAGCTTATTTTTTCCAATTTGCTTTATGTCAGAGGGCAAAATTTCCAGTTGGGTTACCCATGTAGCAGTACAGAATGCGGATGAAAAGACCTAGAGAGCTCAGTGGAAGAATTCTGCATGGAACTCTTCAGTCCCAGCTAAAACTATCTCATTTTTAATGGCAAGGAAAGAAAACTTTGGCTTTGGAGAGCCATCGTAGCTGGAAACAACAATGTGGGACCAGAGAGTTGTTACTGTCTGAATCATAAGATGTGTTTCCATAGGGTGTCAGGTTTTTGTGAGTGTGCACTTGTGTATTTGAAAGAAGAAAAGCCACTGTCAGGGTCCCCCATTTTTGCTTTTCTCTTGAATGCTTTTCAGAGAAGTTTTCATGTCGAGTGGCAACTCCCTTGTACACTAAAGAAAATCATCTTTCTGGTTGTGATATGCAATGCGGATAAGAGCCCTTTTGTGCAGCTATTCAATGAACAAAATATAGAAGGAATGCACTGTATTACTGGAGAGACTAGAAGTTAATATATTGCATGCTTGACTGGAGGCATTCCTTCTCAAGAACAACCTTAAAAGGCAACACTGCAATTTAGCTGGGAAGAGAAAAGGAGGAGATAGGTCCTTAAACTAGTGATATGATTGGTATGCAGTCTATTAGAGCAGACTATCCTCTTTCAATCTAACCCGATAGAATCTAGGAAGTCACGGCAAGGCAGAATTCTATTAGGATACCATCCTGGTGCACTATTGATAATAGAAATACTGGAATAAATGGGAGAATTGAGCCTCAAAGCATTTTTCTTTAGAGATAAGAGCAGCATTGTTATTCTAACAAGGATGCTGTTCTTAAAATATAGCATTTTAAAGCCAATACTTTTAAAACTTTGCTCGTTTGGAGTTAACAGATGCAAGGGTTGTAATCTATCTCACTCTCTAAATCCTATTCAGGTTCCTAGTCAGCCACACCTTCCTTTACAATATTGGCCTTCAGTATACACATCCCAGTTTTCTGATATTTTTTTCCTTGCGCTACTGCCAGGGTCATTCTAAGGCTACTTATACTGTCCCACTCACACACAAACACACACAAACACACACACCATGTGTGTGAGGAGTTTTTATTAAAGCTTCCTAGCCTGAATTGGTATTCCCCAGCAATCCCCTGTGCTGGTGCCAGTTCAATCCAATGAGTTTCACAGGCTACTCAAATGAAGCCAATACTAGTTTTCAAGGCAAAGGTGTGTCTCGTACACTAGACCAAACCAGTGCACTAGACCAAAGCAAGGCATAGGCAAGTTCCAAGACAAAGGCAAATCCACAGGCAAAGGCAAGGCAAGGGAACAGTTGAAGAGACACATTCCAAAGTTCAAGGCAAGAACACACAGCAAAGAAATAAACATATTGTTCCCAGCATCATCTCCATCTGTCTGCTGTGCTAAATAGCCAACTTCTGGTGCAGCCCATCAAGAAGGGTGAAGCTGCCTCTCTATGAGCAATCTGGCTGACCTCCTTTGCTCCTGCCTTTTCTCTGCCCTACGTGTTCTTGGATCAGCCTCAGAAGGCAGTTACTCTTCCTCATCGTTGACTGGCTGCAGCTGCTTGTTTTCCCAACCTGAAGCCTTGGGGTTCTACTGCTGCAACTGTGGTTCAGCTGCAGCAGGAGCTGAAGCACCATTGACCAACTCCCCTGCTGATGTGCTCAGAACTGGTTCATTCTCTTCCAAGCTGACATCTGGAGAGGTATCTTGGAAAACATCCGGGGGAGTCATCACATTACCGAACATGCTGAGTTCCCCTAGGATTTTTCAAGTCTGTTCTGTTTTATAATTAAGCAGATCTGCAGGCTCAAGTTCACCTTCCGTTGAAGAGTGTTGTCTGATGAGATGTAAGGCGCATGGCTTTTCTCTTGTTGCACTTGGCCTCTGGAATATCATTCCTCCTGAGGTTGTTTGGCCCCCTTCCTATGCTTACAAAACCCTCAAAATTTGAGTATTCCTCCAGGCCTTGGGTTGGCCTGAATGCATTGTATCAGTTTAGAATGGCTATTACTTTTTCTGGATGTTTGGGTTTTTTTTTTTAACTTTTATTTTAGTAATGTTATTGTTCACTGCCAGAATTACAATATTTTATTTTATATTTATTTTTTATTTTATTATTTTATTGCAGTTGGTAGGGGGATTGGTTCATTAAGAAGTTTTTTTTAAATGTACACAACACAGCTCGTGATTTTATGAAAATATTTTCTTTCTCGGGAATTCCATTTGGTTCCATTTCTAGTCATCACCTAACTGAGTTTGCTATTTGAAGAATGATGGTATATTCCAATGCAAACTTTGAGGAAACTACACTTCTGTATAGTTCTAATATAATCTTTATTCTGTCTTTTGAGATAATATGGACATTATTTGAAAAATATGTCAGGTTTCTTACCAAGATCCAAATTAGTTATGTGAACAGCATGAACTCACTTTTTACGCTAATCCCAATATTTTTCTTCAAGAAAGAGAAAGGAAAAGGAAAAGAAAGATCTAGTTCCTTATCAAGGTGGTTCTAGATTTCAAAACTATTCCTGATGTTCTCATAAGCCTATTTTGAAGGTTATAATGTAGAAACTGCCTGTTCTATTTTCCCGCTTAATTTAAGCTGGTACTTGCAAATGACCAGTTCATGATCTGTTTCACTGTCAGTTCTTGGCCTCATCTTTAATGTTACAACAGAGCTCTGTCACCTCCTTGTTTTGATAATATAATTAATTTTATATCTATGAACTTCATCTGGAGATATCCACTTATATAGGCATTGTCTTGGTAGTTTGAAGAACGTGTCAATAATAAAGGAACCAATTGATTGGCAGCACCTAATAAGTAATTCTTTCGCTTCATTTCTCTTTCCTAGACCAAACAGTTCAGTAATGTTTTCCTTTTTACTATTTCCAAATTTGCCTTTCTAATCTCCAAGCTCAAGCAGAAAATCTTGCTTTCATGTTTTGTTGGTTTTAGATTGAACTTGACCATGAAATTCATCACCTTCCTCTTCTTAACCATCCTATTAAAGTCTTGTTCACGAAATTGAATTTATATTATTCAATTTTATATTATTCAATCATTGACTGCACTGTACCTAAGTACTGTCTTTGCTGCATCCATTCTGAATGCTTCATTCCTTCATCTTTCATGCCATGAACAATAAACAGTATCGTATAACCCCCTGATTAAAAGTGTCCAATTCTAATCCATTGTTGATGTCTGACTCTAAGATGTCAATGTATAGAAGATTCCATTTATCTTCCACTGTGCTGAGTTTCTTCATGTTCATGCTTCTTATATTCCAGGTTGTCACTGCAATTATATCTTTGCAGTTTCACATTTAATTTTCCTGAAACATCAGCAATTTGATCTCCTAAAGGCTTTAATTTAGCCACATAATAAACGGTACTCTGAAATATCCTTAACTCTTCCTTATTAACATATTGAGTAGCATCAAACCTGGAGGGCCAGTAACTTTATATTGTCTATCAGTGTAGCTCTCTTAATAAAATATACAAATGATTTACCATTGCCTTCTTCCATGCAGTATGAAATGCTGCCTTAGCCACTGATTCAACTTCAGCATCTTCCTGTAACATTGCTGCCATTATGATAAATGTTCCTGCTTGACTTAACTGAGCAATGTAAAAAAAAAATTGAGCTGACCTTGGGGAAATAAAGCGCAAGCCGTTGAGGAGGGACTTGGAGAAGAGATTAGACAATCCAGGGAAAGAAAAAAAATTCAAAATAGGCAAACCTTGATTTTGTTTAGTATAAATTGAAACAAACTTGGAGAAGCTCTCAAAATTCAATTAATATATCCTACAGCAATAAAGCAGCATTTGCTATGGAATACATGCAGTATCTTATTATATATTTGTATCTCAACCCATTCTTTTTCTCTTTTTTCTTTCTTTTTTCTTTTTAACTTTCTCCTCTTTGATACCCTCTTGGGGGGTGGTCATGGGCTATAGCAGATCTTCAAGCTATAAGCTGGAGCCAATGTAATTCTAAGATTTATTCAATTGATTTTCTTATTGTTAGATGTACTCCTGGTTTTAAAGGTAGAGATTGCACACTGTGATATGCACATAGCAGGCTAGCACAATGAATATCAAGCAGTAACTTTAACTAGATGAAAAGTACTGTAAGAGGCACTCAAGAATGGTATAGTATTAGTAATCACTGTATATCTTTGGCTTTCCTTTTTGCACAAAATATTGCTTAATTGAAATAAGCATGGCAGTCTTAGAATATTGTACTCACCTGAGGGCAGTATTTATTTTTTTTCATTTAAAAAAGGAATTAATTGAAGGAGGCAAATGCATGGATATTTATGTGCAAGTGTGTGTATCCATATGCCAACACATTTTTATGATTTTATTTAATAGTATTTACAACATTATAATATATTTTGCTGTTATAAGGATATCTTTAAATAATTGCAATTAAGCTATTTTTATTGATGCAGTATTAATTGGGAAAAATATGCATTTTTCAGTTTACAATTGCAAAACTGAAATTATCCTTGGCAAATATCAGTAACTGTGGGATTTCAAGTAGAACATTTTCACAGTGGAATAATGAAAGGCAAATTAGACTTTAAAACTTGTAATGGTTGGGAACAATTATCTATCTATAAAATCCTACATTATGCAACTCAGGTTAAGCAAGGGTAGCCACATTTCCTATCAGCAACTGTTTGTGGTGGTGAGAAGCTGGTTTTTCACACTGGCGACACGGAAAGATATGCCCCAGCCAAAATAATGCTTGGAGCCTTCAAATCATTAAAACTCCTACTGTCTGAAAGAGAAGTTGAAGAAAAACTAGTGAGCAGTTAATTGAGAATAAAAGAAGAAGAAAAGAACCAGGGTTGATAAAACATGGGAGGCTGTGAATAAATAAAAAAAAACTAAAAAAAAAAAAAAAAAAAAAAAAACCAAAAATAAAATATGACCCCACCCCAAAAACTAAATAATCTGTGACTGGCAGAACATTGACTGGCAGAACAACTGCATGTTGTTAGCTAGGCTGGCAGAAGAGTATGCTGCCTCTCTTTTTGTCAAGTTAAGTACTGCCTACAGTAAATGGATCCTAGGCTGAATGACAATTCAGAAAATTATTGAAAATGGGGGGAAAACTTTAGCTAGAAAACCATAACACATGATACAGAACAATAACAACAACATAGCACTGAATAAAATAACCGTCCAACCTTGTCAACTTTAAGACCTCAACTTTGGACTTCAACTTCCAGAATTCCCCAGCCAAGGTTGGACCTCCTTGGTCTAACAGAATCCCAAAAAATTCCAAACTAACAGTTGTTCTTTGCCAAAAAGAAACATGCAACTTGCCATGCTGCTTTGGTTCTTTAGATGATGGTCATTCCATTATTCTTTGGTAGACACCTCTAGATATAAACAATAGGAAAAAGACCTTAACTGGTAAGTCAAGTGAGTCATCGATTTTTTTTAATAACAGTATAACTATAACAACTCCCACCCAAAATGCTAAAGTTGATTCCCCATTGCAATTAAACCATGAATAATGTAACAATAGGAAAATGATTCATATTTTGCTCATGACCGAATCAACCAACCCTTGCTTCCTACTGAATAAGCACATCACTTTTTTTTCCCCGGGTAAGTCCATGTAATTATTGAGGTTTACAGTTTTGTTTCCTTTTTTTAAGGAGACTCCTTTCTAAAGAACTGCCTTCTGTTCTTCTCTTGTTCTCAACCTCCTCTGATGCTCCTTTGTAGAACTTATTCAGGCTTTAAGGAAATCACATTTAAGGGAATGCAGATGAATACATTAGTTCTTCTCTCTGCTTCTTTGACAATGCATAGAAGGCAAGCAATCTTGGTAGAGAACTTCCTCTAGCTATAGAGGCTATAGAGTACAATTGGGCATTTGATTTTCCATTGTGCTGAGTTCTATGAAGAATTTCCATAAATAAAAGAGGCCTTCCACTCTAGATGATAATGGGCTCTTTGCAAGGCAAGAAATAGGACTAGTGGGCTTGTTTCCTCTTTCCATGTAAGCTGTCAACAGATTTTCCTAATGCCTGAATATAGTTTCTCTGGCCTTTGATTTAAAGCAGCTCCATAGCTGAAAAGGGATGTGTTCTCTGCTGTACAGAATTGTAGCACTGGGCTATAACAATTTTTTGCTTGTCAAATTCTATCATAGATGAACAAAGGTGTTTTCTAAACATGTGCTAATGGAATTTAATGAAAATAACAGAACTCTTTGGAAAAGGTATCATTAGCTGATCTTCTTGACATATCACACATCCACCTGGCACAAAGATTGTTGAATTTTCCCTTCCAAACATTTGTTGACAAATAGCAATGCACACAGGTGATTGTTTACTCTAATCCTGCACAACTTTTTGTTCCATGCTTTGCTGAGAATAGCTTACCTTTTCCCTGTCTTTAATATATATTACTATTCCAAGGCCAGTATTGGCCTTGACATACAGCTGTAATCCTGTTGGTTTTCTCACATAGTACGTTTTCAATGTTGGAAAAGAGAGAATGAGTATAGAAGGTTCTCTTCTTTTCGTGTTTCTTCCAGTTTTAGCAAAGTAACTAATTATGCTTATTTATTGTGATAAAATCATATGCAGTTATTTTTCCCCTCAAAGCCACCAATGCAAATCTCATATGATAGTGCATGCTTGCCATTTCCCATCAACACCATTTTAGAAGAACCAATACTAGGTTAGAGCAGAATTCTCCATTGAAAGTAGAGAGTAAATGGAGTGTGTTAAGTAAGTGGAATGGGATAGAGGAAGCTTGAAAACATGTATGGGAATAAAGTATATGTTAGGTTACTTACTAATTAGTCCATAGCAAAAACAAAAACAAAAAAACAACAACCAAAACTAAAGGTGTTCGCTGCTTAATTGAACTCTGAAGAAACAGGTTAGAAAACAGGAGAAACTGTAGAGAAAGAAGATTGATACTTTTGAACTCTGGTATTAGAGAATGCTGTTGACAGCCAAATCCATCCCCCCAAACAAATGGATTATCTATACAGAGAGTCACATGACCAGGCTCAAATTATCCTATTTCAGATTTATTATGGGAAGTCCTAGCTCTCTGAAGAAGACTAATGCTGGGAAAGGTAGAAGGAAAGAGGAGAAGAAGATAAGCGGACCAGCATGCCTACTGTCCCTGTCCTATTGTTTCTTTTATATATTTTTTATTTTTCTTATATGTATCCATGTATTCATAACTATGTTTTTACTCATACCTATTGTCTTGTAAGCAATTGACAAATAAAAATAAATAAATAAAGATGAACAACAAGAAGAAGATAGATGGACTCAATTACAGTGGCAATGAATGTACCATTGTGATCAGGTGAGGAACAAATCACCATAGATAAAGTGTGTGGGCGGGTATGTATAGTCATCAAGGTCAGTAAAAACTTGGTACATATTCAATCAAGCTTTAATATAATACTTTTTTTCCATAACTCCTATCTAAAAACAAAAATTATGAAATACCTGATATTGGCTCTTTAGCAGAAAAATCTTTTGCTTTCACCGAAAATGAAAAAAGTATTGCACCTTGAAAAATTGTAATATAAGTGACACTATGATAATGATCTATCACTATTGTGATACACTGAAAGCTTATGCATGGAGACAAATTCCTTGTGTGTCTAATCACATTTGGCTAATAAAGCATTATAATTGTAATTGCAAACTCTAATCAGAAATCTATAGAATTACAGGAAGACCTTGACTTATAACAGTTCATTTAGTGACCATTTGAAGTTACAATGGCACTGAAAAAAGTGACATATGACTGTTTTTCACACTTATGACCATTGCAGCATCCCCGTGGTCATGTGATCGATATTCAAATGCTTGGCAACTGGCTCATATTTATGACAGTTATAGTGTCCCAGGATCATGTGATCACCTTTTGCGACCTTCTGACAAGTGAAGTCAATGGGGAGCCAGGTTGATTTAACCACCTAACCTTACTAACTTAACAATGGTAATGATTCACTTAACAGCAATTAAGAAAGGTCATAAAATAAGGCAAAACTCACTTAACAAGTGTCCTGTTTAGAAACAGAAATTTTGGGCTTAATTATGATCATGAATCATAATTCTTCATTTTCTAGCACCTCTGGTATTCTGTCCCATTCCACTCTAACTTACTTTGGCAGGTAAGAAATAGATCCAAGGAAACACTTAAGCGAATTTCCTCAATGTCTTTGGGAGAACTGGCAAAATCCTGTTGATCGGTTCAATTGAATGTAGTTCTGAACACTGACAACAAACTAAGAGCTATAAAAATCATGTAAGCTTTATTAAAATCAGTCTTCCTAAAATGCAAGCAAAACCTGAATACATGAATAAATAAATAAACTGGAGAGCAATATTTAACAAAGTAATTGTGATTAATCTGGACAGAAATACAGCTGAAGAATTTTAAACTCCATTCACAGCTTTGCCACCCAGGACATAAGTCAACACTGCTCCTAAAGTTACATGGCTGAAACTTTTTATTTTAATAATCATTTCTGCCATTTCTCACAAAACAATTCAGTTTTTGAACAGGAGGAAAAGAACAAGAAGGAGAAGGAGCTACTTGCAAGCTACTCAATGCAAGAAGCCTTGTAAATAAAATACCTGAATTTCTCCTCTTACTAAATACGGCTAAATCCAACATTATATTTGTCTGTGAAACATGGCTCAACACATCTCTCCCTGACTCCATTACCACAGTAATAGACTATCAAGTTTACCGATCAGATCGTGAAATCCGTAGAGGAGGTGGTGTTGCTATCCTCTATAAAAAGTCCCTACATCTAAAAAACATCCAAGTTACCCAGGAGAGCTTGCTATTCCTGAGACCATCGTCTGTGAACTGTCCTCAAATATCACATTTCGGTTCTTACTATGTTACAGAGCCCCTGATTATGACATCGAACATGCAAACAAGCTAAATACACTACTAACAGGGGCAGCATCCTGCCCACACACTTTTATCTTTCTTGGTGACTTCAATCTACCTCATATTAACGGGACCCTTAACGAATGTACAACCGAACCCACACATGCAACCTTCTACAATGCTGTAACAAATCTGGGACTGGAACAACTAGTAACCAACAACACTAGACTTAATAACTGCCTCGATCTCATTTTCTGCAATAGTTTGAATTCAATTTATAGAATGCAAATTAAAGAACCCTTTTCCAACATTGACCACAATGTAATTGACTTTTGTCTCAACATATGTCCACACAAAAATCATCACTATGACGGAATCCCCAATTATAATTTCAAAAAGGCAACTATGATCTTATAAACAACGATCTCTCATCCCTTGATTGGCAATTTCTATTCTCTGGATGCAATACTGTAGAAGACCATTACAAAGTATTTTTACTTGAAGTCAAAAGAGTCATCAAACTATATGTACCATTAACAACTCCCAAACCAGAAAAAACAAATTACCCATAACAGTTAGGAACCTTCAATCCAAAAAGAAATCACTTTGATGGAAAAACAAATCTGGTCACGTTGCCAACTTCAAAAGCCGATACAAAAATTTATGCCACCAGATAAAAACTGAATGCACCAATTATCACATTAAACAAGAAGAAAACTGTCTACTCACCAATTCCACCAGCGCTTTCTACAATTTTATAAACAACAAACTAAAAGACTCAAGGTCCATCCCACCCCTGAAAGGACCTAATGGTAAAGACTGCAACAATGACACTATTAAAGCCAATCTCTTTAACACATTCTTTGGCTCAGTATTTGTAAACAGCAATGGATCATGCCCAGTATTTCCTAGTCGAACCACAGACAATTACAATGATCTAATACATATAGATTTTACAGAAGACATTGTTGAAAAAGCACTACACAATCTAAAACCATCTCCATCTATTGGACTGGATGGAATATGTGCCTATTTCTTAAAAAAGCTATCCACTGCCATAGCCGAACCTCTAAGCATAATCTTCGAAAAATCTTTCAGGACCAGCTCCTTGCCAAAACTATGGTCACAAGCCACGGTCATCCCCATCTTCAAAAAGGAAGACCCCAGCCTAATTGAACATTACAGACCAATCTCTTTATGCTGCATCACCTGTAAAGTCATGGAATCAATTATTAACCAATCCATTATCCTCCACTTAGAAACAAACAACCTACTCTCTAATAAACAATTTGGTTTCAGGAAAAAACTATCATGTAATCTGCAACTCGTATACTGCAAAAACATATGGACTACACAACTCGATCAGGGCAAAGCAATAGATGCAATCTACGTAGACTTCTGTAAAGCCTTTGATTCAGTGGTACATGACAAACTACTCCTAAAACTAAAATCTTACGGTATCTCTGGACTCCTGCATAACTGGATAGAAGCATTCTTGTCAAACAGACAACAAATGGTCAAAATAGGGTTGCATTTCCATAACTGATATATTTTTGGGAAGGCCTAATTCATTTTGTGTACCGGTAGTAGCCATTTCTAGATCAAGAGACAGTCAGCCATGGTTTAATCACCTTCATCGCTGACTATTACATGCTATATAGTGGACGCCCCTAGAAGACCACTGAGAAGCTGTCCCTGTTCCAGCATGTGATTATGGGCATTTGTGTCCATGTTACAGCTCTGCTTTGTGAGCTGTACTAGTTACCAGTAGATGCAACTCAAAATGCTTTATATCACCTATAAAGTTCTTCATGGCATAGGGTTTGACCATCTGAGAAATTGTCCCCTAAAATTCCTGCTCATTCTGTTTGATCAGACAAAGTTGGCACATTCCTTTAATTAAACTGTGTCATCTTAATGAGATCCAGCAAGTAACTTTTTCTATAGAATACCACCACCTAGCAATCTCTATAGTCCCTACCCTGCCCTTGTTCAAACATGCTCTTAAAATCTGCTCACCCTACTAGACTAAGATGGGCATCAGGCCCCTTGGAGGAGTTTTATTTAAAAGTATGTGCTACTCTGCTCCTCTTGGATACATGTTACAGGGTTTTTCTGGTTTTTCCCCCTAGATGTAATCGATTTTATTTGTGCATGATATCTAGAGTCAGACGGCTTTACAAAATTGATAAATGAATAAACTTATGATGAAGATGAAGATAATGGATGTTGTATAGATTGTGCTTTTCTCTCATGGTGAATCATGTAAGGAATCAGGTGATCAGAGAACTCCATGTTATCTTCCATGTATATATAAAACTCCTGTTGAATTAGTTTCATACATGAAGTGTTTTGGTCTGGTGAATTAGGATTCATCAAAGAGAGAACGTTGAAAATCCATATTCACGCAATTGTTTGAAACAACATCTATGATCATGATGCCAGCTGAACATTTAAAGATCCAGTGATAAAGATTCAAAATATGAAATCAGTGAGAAATCACTGTTTGGAACCTGCCTCAGATTACTGCTTGATCCCGACTAAACTGAAGCTATTTGCAACAAGGCAGCACAGCATGATGATGAAAGGTTTGTATGGAGAAGTGCTTAATGCATGAAAACCAGCTCATTTTATAAAGCAATATTATTGATTTATAATCCATCAAGTTATTATTAGGAATGAGATGAAACATAAAGCTGCAGCTAATCAAAAATCTGAACCAACTCTCTGCCATTGATTACAGTAACAATGAACAGCTTTCCAAAGATGATAAGACTTAACAGAGTAATACCCTTCTCTTCCACCCATTCTGTTAACTGATTTTGCACATTCTAGCCCTCATAATGGCTTGCCCATATATCTAAGATAGGTACCGTATATACTCAAGTATAAGTCGACCCAAATATAAGCCGAGGCACCTAATTTTACACAAAAACTGGGAAAACTTATTGACTCGAGTATAAGCCGAGGGTGGGAAATGCAGCAGCTACTGGTAAATTTCAAAAATAAAAATAATTAATTTGGGAAACGATCTCACTATCATGAAAGGTTTAATTGATTCACTAACCCAAAAGAAGAAGATGATGATGACAGCGGGAGGCAGGAGTCACTCTCTTCCCCTCCCTCGGAGGCCCCCTGAGTCAGGAGTCACTACCGCCGGCGCGGCCCCAGTCCCGCCGCTGCTGGAAGGGAAAGGCAAAGCGCTTTTGCCTTTCCCTTCCGGCTGGGGCTGTTGGGAGTCGCTGCCGCCGGAGCGGCCCCAGTCCGCCGGCTCGGGAAGGGAAAGGCAAAGCGCTTTTGCCTTTCCCTTCCCGGCTGGGGCTGTTGGGAGTCGCTGCCGCCGGAGCAGCCCCAGTCCCGCCGCCGGGAAGGGAAAGGCAAAGCGCTTTTGCCTTTCCCTTCCGGCTGGGGCTGTTGGGAGTCGCTGCGCCGGAGCGCCCCAGTCCCCGCGCTCGGGAAGGGAAAGGCAAAGCGCTTTTGCCTTCCCTTCCCGGGTGGTGTTGGGAGTCGCTGCCGCCGGAGGCCGCGACTCCACACCATTTTTTTTTTCAGAGGGATCTGACTCGAGTATAAGCCGAGGGGGATTTTTTCAGCACAAAAATTGGGCTGAAAAACTAGGCTTATACTCGAGTATATACAGTATGTCAGGGAGTTTGCATGAGCGTTTCATCCCAGTAGAATTGGGATGTCGTGAATAGGTCACTCTATAATGGAGTACAGATTAGAATGTAGGAAGCATCCCATATAAATGTCATATGCTTAGAAATCAGGATTCAAGGTGAAGTGTTTGTCTGAATAAATTGAAATATGATAATTCCCTATTCCATTCCTCAAATCTTTGTATTTCAAAATTGAAAGGAGATAGGGCTTCACTATTATTTTGACATTTTTAGGTTATCAAGAAGGGAATATTGCTTTATCTGTGGGCCTGCTGTTAGCAAGGAATGTACAGCCAGTGCAACTCAGCTTTCCTAATCATGGATGAGCATGAAGATAGCTAATCAATGATCATCCTCCAGTTGGCAAGGTGATCTTCTTCCCATCTACTTTGTTTTGCACTGAGAAAAAAAAAAACAACCTCCAATGGCTAACCTCCAATCTCATTCTAAGAAAATGTTACTGCTTTTGCAGCAATATTTTTGCTAACAAATAGGAATTCCCCATTGCTTCTATCTATAACATTGCTAAAGAAAGAAGCCAGGACTGGCATATTTGATGAGTAGAATGGTGGGCGCTGTCAGATTGAGCCATGACTAGATTTGCATCCATGTCTAGATCTGCCTATAAGGAAGCAGAAAAACAAACATACAAATCACTAACGAAGATAAAGAAGCAAATAAGCAATTGGGAATCTGCAGCCAGGAAACGTCCCTATGTTAATTCACATCACAGAACCTATGTTAGATCCACCCTTCTGCCCACTCCCTTCTTTTAGAAGCTTTTGGATTCGACAGAATGAACCCAAAGGGATCACTGTTTACTACAGGTAATTGGGGAACTAGGAAGCAGAGAGAAAAAGAAAAAGTGGCAGTAGAAGAAAACTAGAAGTGAAGCACCAAGGAACATATTGGTGGAGAATCCCTTGAAGGGCCCTTGCAAGAGCCTCCCTCTCTCTGAAGTACAGGGTCTTATCAGCAAAGAAGGTGGGGTTGTGGACCCACCTGAGATGGGAACCTTATTTTAAGTTGGCAAAAAGGCCCAAGGTTGATCTGGAAATATTTAGATCCCAAACAAAAATTAATGGACTCCAAGAGATGTCTAGCTATGCTCTCCCTTCAGGATTATAGAACAGTGGGCCTATCAAAACTAAAAATGAGTCTGATTTGCAAAACTGCAAGATGATATTGCTCGTCTTTCCTATTTCTCTGGCTCATCTTATCCTACTTTTCTCTCTGCCACTGGACTATTCCAATTCTGAATACTGAATCATGTGAAACTATGCTTCCAGTGGGATCTAAAATACCGGTTGAGTCTGATATATTCCTTAATCAATGTCATATGGTAGGTATTCCTTATTTCATTGAATGGTTCCCCACTAACATTAGATTATTTCATTAATATTGGCTTATTTAATAAAGAGTTGCTAATTGAAATAAAGATCAGAACTGATGAGCATAGCTGAACTACAGAAATAATTGGGAGCTTCTAAAACTTGTTTCAATGACAGCACAACTAGAAGGATTGGGTTTCACCTTAATCTTTCTTTTCAAGGAAAAATAATGGCCTGGCACATACAAAATGACTTGTGATCATTCATTATAGCAGAATCAAATCAAATGATACTTACAATTATTGCATGGAAATATATCACATTTTTTAAATTAAAAATAATTTTTGGATTAAAAATATATTCCTAAGGGAAAGCAAAGAAAATAGTTATATTTCATTCTGCCCAAAGTATAGTCAAAAGTGCCTTTATAAAAATGTTTAGCCACATTAATGATTTGTTATAAATAATAATTTGTTCAGTTTATTTGCTTAAGATCTCAAGACATATGAGTGAACAGGAATAAGCATTTGGAAACTAGAAAAATATCACATAACAGTAAAAAACATTGTGGTACCATAATGTAGATATTGTTGTGGCATGACAGTCAACCTTATGTTGTGCATTGAGAGATAAATAATAGTCTAATGATGTTTTTAATTTGGGGGGAATTTTAAAAATCAGCACCTTTAAGGCCAGAACTGTATTTGAGGAGATGATTATGCATGTGCACTGCTTTCACAAATGCAGCCTTGAATGCATATGCACACCACTCACCACTTCTCTGGCCCAGTTCCAAATGAACTGCAGCCCAGCACTGGGTCATAGCCTGGGGGTTGGGGACCCCTGCCCTAAAGGATAGGTAACCTGCTGTTAAACATGTACAACTGAGAGAAATGTAGAAAGTAAGGAAGATGTCTTTAACAGAGATAGACCAGATCTGTTACCAATAAAACAAGATGTAAAACATGGCTTATTCTTTTTGTCCAAAAAAGAAGAAAGCATGTTCACACAATTCAAGCAGACACCTGCAGATTTTAGGCGAGTATAAGACATGGGTGTGTTGTGGTTGGAGGGGGGAGAAGTAAAATGCAGTTAGATCTGAAAAATTATGTTACTATGGCTAATATTAATGAAAGTAGTTTGGTTTTTTTCTAGAGTTGATTTCTTGGTTTGGTCTTAATGAGAGTGATACCTCAAATGAGGCAACATGCTCAGATTGCTTCCCTCAATCAGGTAGACTTTGCAAATTACACTGTCTAAAGTTATCTAAAATGTCATGCAGAGGAGTGATTATGCATTCCTAATGGACGTTTATTTCAAAGTCAACACAGAACTTACCATAGTTTCAAAGTTTCTTATAATGAAAAAGTTTCTTTGTGTATATAATTGCACAAGCCCTTTTAAAAAAGGTTTTTCAAGAGTTTATTCATGAAGATGAATGTGGATTTTTACCTTAAAAACAATTCAAAGGCAATGTGAGAACTGTATTGGATGTAATAGAATATTTATGACAACATAATGGAAAAAAGCCACATTAATCTTTTTAGGTGCAGAGAAAGCTTTTGATCATTTCAGCTGGCCTTTTTTTGTTTAAGGTGCTGGACTTTGGTAGGAATATATATATATAACTTAAGAATATATATATATATATATATATATATATATATATATATATATATATATATATATATATATATATATATATATATTCTTAAGTTTTCATGGTACTTACATGTATGGCCTTCAGCTTTGTTCGGGTATTTTCCCACGTCATTATAGTTGTGCTTTTAAAGTTGTAGCAACGTTTCAGCAGAATCTCATCTGCCATCATCAGGCTTCTGTATTGTGTCGGTCTGTGAGTCAGACTTTTACAGTGGTTTCAGATTTAAATTTGGGGCTAGCCTACTGCTGTGCCAGAATGGTTTTTTCTTCATCCTGATTGGTTGGGAGTCTTGGTCTGTGTTTATTGGTCTCGGAGTTTGCTGTGTTCTGCTTGATTGGTGTCTCTAATATCTTCTGTATAGAAGCCTGATGATGGCAGATGAGATTCTGCTGAAACGTTGCTACAACTTCAACTTTAAAAGAACTACAATGACGTGGGAAAATACCTAATAATTTTAACACCATATATATATATATATATATTCTCATACGGTATATATCAGAAGGCTCTAATTATGATTAATGGTGACCTAACTAAACATGTGATATTCAGAAGGGGACAATACAAAATTTGTCCCCCTTGTTGCTTGTTTTGGTTCCTTAAATGTTGAATAGAGACATCAGACAGATAAGATAAGATAACAGAACCAACAATATAGGGATAGAATTTTTGATGAAAAAAATGAAGGACTTTGCCATACTAACAGGTTTTAAGATTAATAAATAAAAACAAAGTTGTTGAAAAAAAATAAATACACAAGATCAAGAAGATCTGATGAAAACTATCTGATGAAAAAGAACACAGATGAAGACTTTTCTAATTCAGAAAAGAGTTAAATATTTGTGTGATATCTTAACTAATATAAATCATGTTGTTTGATAATAGGCATAGAATGAAGTTAATAAAAATATGCTGAGATGAGAAAATTTTCAATTGTCTGTACTAGGAAGACGTTCTGTAATCAAGATGAAAGTATACTTAGAATGCTATTTCTATTTCAAATAATATCTAAATTGCTTAATACATCATTTAAGCAATGACAGAAAGATATCTCCAAATTTGTCCGTCAAGTCAAGAAACAGAGAATTAAATATAAATTGCTGTGGGATGCGAAAGAGAGAGGAAGGATTACCAGATTTGAAATGGCATTTCACAGCTTGTTGTTTAGTATGGATGAAAAGACTAGATGACTTTGAGAAATAGGAGGTTATTAGAACTAGAAGAACATGATTTAAGATTTGGGCAGTGTGGATAAAGTTAAGGTGGATGCAGTTTTTAAAAATCATTTTATTAGATGTATCCTATTGAGGATTTGGGAAAAAAACTGTCTCCTAAAATCCCTTTATGCTGTCTCTCCAAAAAGGTTTTTTTTTTTCCAGAAGAGAAATGAGAGCAAAACAAAAATGGCTATTATAATGTACAGGGTTTTTTTTTCTCTCAAGTAGAACTTCAGTTAAAAACAAGAGAAAAGTTGGAATTCAAAGGACACACACACACAATTGGCTTTCCTATGCTCAGCTAGTGGACAAATTTAAATTTAAATCTGATAAGAATAATATTCTGAAATGGTATGACTGAATTTGATGTGGAATAGTTTTTATTTATTTATTTATTTATTTATTTTGATTTGTCAATCGCTTACAAGATAATAGGTATAAGTATATACATAGTTATGAATACATGAAATGAGTACATATAAGAAAAATAAAAGAAACAGTAGGACAGGGATGGTAGGCATGTTGGTGTTGAGATGTATGAACGTTTACTGAAAATGGAACAGAGAATGAACAAGTGAGAGAAAATGGGCAAAATTTGGTTATAATATACACTTAGATCAATGGGAGAATATGTGGAACAAAGAGCTGAATTTTACACTGAAATATAACCTTAAAGAGAACATTTATAAAATGATGTATTGCTGATATTTAACACTGGATAAACTGTCAAATATGTATACATGATTTTATAAAAATATTTGCTGGAAATGTAATCAAACTAATGGTACATTTTTTATCTTTGGTGGTTATGTAAAAAAGCTAGAACATATAGGGACCAAATATATATTTTGATTCAGAAGATTTTAAAAGAAAATTTATAATTTAAGTCATAGATTTTTTGTTTGGGGTTAAGAAAAAACATACTGAAATATTTTATGGAACTTTATATATGATAAAAGCGGTGAGACTTCTGTTTGCACAAAGGTGAAAGATTTACAAATACCTATAATGGAAGAATGGAAGGTGAAGTAGACTGAATTTGCAGAGATGGCAAAACTTAACAGCTTTGATTAAAAAACCAATTGACCAATTTATTTCACTATCATTAAACAAGTCAATCTGTTCTTTCCCCAACACAAAAAATGTGCCTATATATTAGTGATGTTTTTGGTCTATGATTTTACTGGACACAATATGACATATTTTCATGAGGGAGGTTATGGGAATGAGCATTTGCTACAGCACTACTACTGGATTACACAATATTGTGTGTGATGGAAGAATAATCTGATCTGGCACCAAGTAAATTTGTTATTTACTTTTTGTTTCACAAACTAGGAAGTCACATTGCAATGTACCATGAAGTAATTTAGTGTGTTTCATTTCTTATCTGAACAACCACCACAAGTGTCTGGCAACCATCTGCTGAGGCATTTCACTTCACCATCTATAACCTCAGAGGTGTCTTTTTGGGAAGTGCCAAAGGGAGTCTTTGAGCTTCTGATTAGTAGTTTCAAGGAACAGATTCAGCAAATAAATTGTGCAGTCCAAAAACAAACAAACAAAAAAAACCCCACAAGTTTGTGAAACCACACATGCTTTCTGTCACCTAAGCAGGAGGGTAAAATAAGATCAGTACTGATTTGTAGGCCTGTTATGATTTAGCCTGCCTATGGTGCTTGTGAAAATAAGATGACAAAATGTAGATTACATGGACCTTTTTCTTTGCATCCCTACATTTCATTCAGTAGGTGAATTTTCTCCACCTCTTGTCTTCTCACTCTCTTGCTTCCTCCTCTTTCAATTTGTTGAGATGCTGAAATCTGCTTTGTGTGATTTATGAAGGAACTTGAAGCGATTAGTTTCACAGTGCATGAAAATTCCTAGGTTCAGAGGGATGTCCAATCTGTTACACTATGAGCTGTTGACTAGATGAGAACTTGAGCAGCACAGAGCCATAAGGAGATTGTGTTGGGTTATTAAACACTTGTGGTAAAGCTGCTTATTCTTAATTCCCCAATGTCCTGCCAAAGTGGTTGGATAAGATCAGATCAGATTAGATCAAAAAGCCTGGGAACTGGTCTTTTGAACAGATTCATTTAATCAATGGGGGGGAGAGGGATGGAGGGAGAGGGAAGGAGGGAAGAAGGGAGGGAGAGAGAGCACATAGTGGTACCAAGATCACAAGAGATTAGGAAAAGAAAAATAAGAAAAGCATTTTTTTCTCTTCTGTTCTTAAAAAAAATAGAATTATTAATACCAAGGAATGGAGTTACTGTTTCCTCTTTAATTTCTATAATTTATCAGCATAACAGTGGTATCTTTAAAGCTTCATTATTGATCAGACAATTTAATGCCAAACATTTCCTAATACAGTAATACTTAATAAGTCAAGAGGTTGTGAAAGCACCATAAAAGCAATTGATGCTCTAAAACGCCTACTGTGAAAAATGTATCAAGAAGCAGTTTTTGCTTTAACTATTCCACGATGATTGTCATGATGGTGATGCTCATGAAGAGGGTTTTGGGCTAGGTTAATATGCAGAACATATTAACATACGTTGTAAGAGGGCAAAGATGAGGAAGACAAATAGCTAACTTGTTTTCCCTATGCTTATTCAGAACCTGATACCATAGAGCTTTGGAAATAGAAATGTATGTAGATTGGATTACATTTCAAGATACATAAATTAATCAAAACTACAAACACAATTTATTAATAAACCATATTTCTGTTTCCTGTTGGATTATGAATCATTATACAGAAAGTAATTAAACAAAAAATGGAAACTTGTGGCACCTCTACATGCTCATTCATATATTAGAGCAATTTCACAAGCAGTTTTAAAACCAATAAAATGCAACAGTCATAGTAATAAAACTAGAAAATATTAAGGACTTCCGGATGTGACTATTCTTCCTGGCAATGGCGGGCAAATTCTATTTGATGCACAGTGAAATTGGTCTCCAAATGAATTAGCAGTGCAGGTGCCTTGAGAAAAATGATTGGTCTTAATAGTATTATCAGAATTAAGCCTGCTTTAACAGAATACAATTTACATTCAGAATTAAATACGGATATGTATTTATAAATCCATTCTATAAAACTTAATTTTCCATCCAGATATGCTGATTATTTCAGGCCTTCCATACCTTTACCAATAGTTAATTACTTTGGAACGCTTTAACTCTATTTTCTAAATCAGCATGCATGCATAAAATGACTGCAATCTAATTTGACGTATTATTAGTGATGATTATTGTCATAGATAAATTAGATTGAACAGAAAATAACCTTCATCCTTAGCATGTTTTAGCTCTCAGAATTAATGTGATTTGGTGAATACACATAAATAAAAGTCTGATGGGTCCCTGCTGACTAGGAAGCCTGCTGGTGCTGAAGTGTATCAATTTCATGCAGATGATGAATTCCTTAAGCATTCAGTGATAATCATGCTTGATTTGACAAGCTTTTCTCATGCTATTTTAGGGCCTTAATTTTCTGTGAAGTTCTGTCAAGTGCTCATCAAGCACTCACTTATCTCCCTATCTTAATTTGGCAGCCAATCACAAGGTTGCCTAACACTGCCTCTACCAAGTGCTGAGCTATTAATATGCTGGTCATGTGACTGTCCAAGGAGAGAAGCCAATCAA
Source organism: Notechis scutatus (assembly GCF_049901735.1). Taxonomy (NCBI): domain Eukaryota; kingdom Metazoa; phylum Chordata; class Lepidosauria; order Squamata; family Elapidae; genus Notechis; species Notechis scutatus. Next base: position 204,610,221 of record NC_142010.1, read on the forward strand.
TGACTGATTAACATTCAGGTCATGTGACTCCCAAGGAGAGTAAATGAGTTACACAGTAAGACATCAAACAAATTTTCATCTTGAAAGAGTGATTGCTTTTTCTGCTGCTGTGATGTTTGTCAAATTCACTCTAGCCTTGTCCAATTAAGCTCCATGAGATGAATTAATAATGAAGAGATGTAAGCACTCTGCCAGCATGAAAGCTACAAGTAGAACCATGGAATGGAGGCTGGTGGGAAAGGGAAACTGATTGGAAAATGCCCAATCCAGCTGGTGAGAAAATAATGCTTCCCAAAAGTTGAGGCTGTTTTGTCATATTTTGTTTGCACCGGCATCCCATTTAAAGAAATATTTGCGGAACCTTCAGATAGCTGTTTATTTATTTATTTATGAAATTTATTGGTTGCCCATCTTACCATAGGATACCTCTGGGCAGTTTACAGTTAGACAGACAGACAGACAGACAGACAGACAGACAGACAGATAGATATAGTTAAAACATAAGACATTAAATCCAAGGACAGATGGGGAGGTTGGGGAAAGAATGGAAGTGGAGGTGGGAACTGTTATTATTCAATCAATCACCTCTATTGTGCTGTTTTCCCACTGGGGGCCCAAGCTGATTGGCAAAGCTACGTCTTTAGACCCTTACGAAAAGAAAGGAGGGTTGAGTCCAACTTCACATCAGGGGTGGGGCAGGGTGCAAGATGTTCTAGAGGGCAGGAGCAACAGCAGAGAAGGCCCTCCTACGGAACCCTGCCTGCTGGAATAATCGTCCTGACGGGACTCACAGCATGAGATAGGCCAATCCCAGTGGGATGAGACAGTCTCTCAAGCTTGATTTTGCCAAGCATGTGGTGACTTTCACAGTCACCAAATGGTAGGAATTCAATGAGACTAGGAAAAGGAAAAATAAGGGCACTAGCAGCAAACACTCAGGTCTCTATTTTTCCATCTCATTGGATGACATTTTGATATCTGACATAAAATAAATCTTTCCCTCCCCCCCGATACTTTGTTGCTCACCCAAACTTGTTTTGTCTCTGAGCAGCTCATAAAAATGGGTCATGTGATCATATTAAATACATCACAGATAACCCTCAATTTATAACCACAACTGATTCCACAATTTGGTCTCCATTATAAGTCAGTGTGATCATAATGTGAGTCATCACTGACTAGACTTGAAGGTATGGCCATTTTTACCAAGGTCATTAAGCAAATCACCTTGGTCATTAAGCAAATCATGTGGTCGTTAAGTAATCGTATATGATTGTTAAGCAAATCCAGCTTCTCCAACTGACTTTCTTTGTTGGCTCTAAAGGTTGCAAGTCATTATCATGTGACCACAGGTTCATACAAATTTGAGCTCACAAATGTGAACTAGTTGCAAGTGCCCAAATTGCGATCGTGTGGAGGGATGGTCCTAAGTGCAAGGATAGATCATAAATCACCGTCACCAAGGCCATCATAACTTTAAAGTGTCATTAAATTAAATCATAAGTCAAGGACTACTTGTAGAGATTCTTTAATTCAACAGAAAAAATCTGTTGCACAGAGGTATGTTCTCAAAGACTTCTCACCATTTGATAATGTCATCAGGTGAATGGTGATTAATCACTATCAATGAATATGAACAATTTCTAAAACCATATTTTAACTGGGTAATATGATTGTACTTTGATCATTTCAAATTTCTATCACACACTGGTTCTGTGTCCATATTTGCAACAATGGTAATACTGTTCCTGAAATAGATTTTTTTCCTGTTATTATATCAAAACTATTATGAGAGAAGAGAACAAATCTATATTATAGAGTAAGCATCTCCTTGCACAAATACAAAATAAACTAACATTAAATCTTCTACAAAGCTGTCCACAAAACAGGTGCTCTTGGGAGTAACTTTAAAGAATATCTCTTGGTTCTTCAGATGAAATCTGATAACTAAAAGGAAGTTTTCAATCAACTTTGGAGGATACTAGAGTAGACAACCTATGATCCAGAGGTGGTATTCAGCAGGTTCTGACCAGTTGTGGAGAACTGGTAGCGGAAATTTTGAGTAGTTCGGAGAACCGGCAAATACCACCTCTGACTGCAGAGTATCCTTCCCCTTCCATGCCCACCAAGCCACACCCACAGAACCAGTAGTAAAAAAAATTGAATCCCACCACTGCTATGATCCACTGAGTCATTGTTCCAGATTGTTCACTTACCAGATTCTTCAATGCCTTCAAGCATGGAGGAGCTTCTAGTGTACTAGAAAAGTTATTTAAAAATGCAGAGAGATATTAAGCAATGTATTTACCTTGAAAGAAGTCCCATGTTGAACTGCATAGCCTAGTCATATCATAAAAGTTGACTACAGGAAATTTTTATGACATTTTGTGTGATGTCATAAAATGTTTTATAAAGTTCCACATTTCAATTTCATGGGAGTTATGGGTCCCGGATTTTGGATATATTCTGTAAGTTAGCCCACTTGAAGTACCTTGGTTAAAAACATTTTGTCCTATGATACACCATTTTACCCATGGAAAAGTTACAAACATGAGAGCTTCAGTAATATATACATGATGGTCACAATAAAACAATGTGTTATATCTGCAAACCCTAAGACATTTACATATTTATAAACCGACCATAGCATTAGACATCTATATCAAGAGCTACTTTAGCCAAACATTGACTAAATGTTTTTCTTAAAAACTTGGATGCAAGCTTTCTTGAAATGGGATGCTAAAATCTATAATGCTACTCAGTCAATCACTCTATAGGCAAATGTATGAAGAATATTGCACACATATACTTTCATTTAATTAGGAAAGCTATAATAATAAACTTAATTTGTAACTATGTGCTATGTTCAGAAAACACATTTTTTTAAAAGGGGAATTACTTAAAACTGTCCATGAATCAACTGTAGAGTCACATAAGAAAAATGCCAAAGTGAGTAACAATTTTTTAATTATACTTGTTGCATTTATTCTAATTAGCCCATTTCTTTTGGCTTGTCATTAAATGCCATTCATAGACAGAACCAGAAATGTACAATTAAATACAATTAAAAGCCCATTTAGCAAGGGTACGCTTAAAATGGATTTCCAACTTCTGAAAACGTCACTGCAATTTTTCTTCAGCTAGAAAATAAATTGTATTTCACTGCCGATCCAATGTAAAATTCTGATGACATGCTTAGCACAGAGACCCTATGACTAATACAGCTTTCATCCACTCACTGAAAAGAGTTAGTCAACTAATGGATTTCTAGTGATATGAAAAAAGAAGTATTTCACAAGAAGAGTTCTCCACTCTTCTACCCGTTATAGAATACCTTACGCCACCAGACTCGAAATTCTAAAACTAGAAAACCTCGAATTACGCCGTCTTCGGTCCGACTTAAGCATGGTATATAAAATCATACATTGCAATGTCCTACCTGTCAATGAATACTTCAGCTTTAACCATAACAACACAAGAGCACACAACAGATACAAACTCAAAGTAAACCGCACCAAACTTGATTGCAGGAAATACGACTTCAGCAATAGAGTGGTCAATGTCTGGAATACTCTACCCGACTCTGTAGTCTCTTCCCCAAACCCCAAAACTTTAACCTTAGACTGTCTACTATTGACCTCCCCTTTCCTAAGAGGTCTGTAGGGGGCGTGCATAAGCGCACCAACGTGCCTACCGTCCCTGTCCTATTGTTTCTCTTATTCTTTTATTTTTCTTATATGTACCCATTTCATATATTCACAACTATGTATACACTTGTACTTATTATCTTGTAAACAATTGACAAATCAAATAAATAAAATAAATAAATAAAAAAAAGTTGGATCTTACTTATTAAGTTCTAGCATGAAATTAGATAAATTCCCAAGGCATCCCCAAGCAATATATTCTGGTCGGTTTAACAAGGGTGTTAGAGCATGCCAATTAGCTAGCAATCTGAAATAAACAGTAGTTACACACAGAGAGAGCTTATAACTGCAAAGTTAATAACATTCTTAATGGAACTTCTTGGTATGGTAGTTCAAGACGCTGTGAGGAAGCAAGATGTGGAACATACTATATTCAAAAAGATTGTAAGTCAATTCCCAAAAGTAAAAGATTAAAATATTTTCCAATAGAGAAGCAGAAGTTATTTTTTCTGGATGTTGATAGGCAAAGAGAAGGAGAGAGAGACAGCAGAGAATTAAGTCTTCTGGCATGGGGTCGGAGAGAAGAGAGGAATCAAGGATATGCTTAAATATCGAGCGAGCCATATAGAAATTCTCTTACTGCAATTGTCTATCAACTCAGCTTTAAACAGAGGCCTATAATATGGAGTGCTTGGAACAAGCAGGCCAATGATACTTAAGACTATGTTTTTTTGCAGTATCACTCTGCAGAAGCAGAAACTGGTCTAAAATTAGTAGGCTATTCAGCTAAAGGTAATCAAGCTTAACATGATCTAGTGATTTCAATAGCTTCCAAATAATAAGGAAACTTAGACCAACTTGGATTGTCCATTTAGTTCAGTGTTCACTGGAGCTGGCAACAGGTCCTTCGGAGAAGACCTTCATATCATCGGTTCCCTATTCTTAAACAACAGATAACTAGAAATGATTAATGAAAGTATAAAGAGACCCATTGAGTTGTACTCCATCCCAATGCACAATTTCAGTGGCAAGAATGTAAATGCAAGGGGTTTCTTAGCCACATATTAAGTGGGGGGAAAACTTTGTTTATACTTGCCAAAATTTATATGTTAGAGCAGGATACAGGGTAGAGTTTCCCTTCCAAACTTTTGCAGATATTATTAACATTTCCCCACACTATAATCTAGCTCAGGGGTGTCAAACATATGTATCATCATGGCGGTGTCACCTGACGTATCATTACTTTTCCCCCATGTGCTAAACTGGACATGGGCGTGGCCTGCACATGATGCATCTGGCCCATGGGCCGCAAGTTTGATAGCCCTGATCTAGTTGTTCTCAAATTCCACTACTTTCCTCCTTCTCTTTCCATGTATTTTATGTTTCCCAAATACTTAGAAAATCTGTTTTTTTCACAATTGAATAACCTGTAGAAATAATCACTGTATTCAAGTTATAGAATTTGGGTTCTCCACTTGAGAAGAATTTAAATTGTCTGGGGCAACAGTTTAAAACTCTGAGAAACAGGCTTTGCACTGCAAAACTTTTATAGACCGGAAAGCAAGAGTTCACAAATAAGGTTCATTTAAAGTTAAGCATACAAATGTTAATATTGTGTGTTACATTTCCGAGACCATAGTTCATTTTGACTTCTTTTAACATATTTCAGAATTTAGTGTTTTCTCCAAGCGAAACACAACTTATTAAGCTGTGGTTTTACTTACTAGTAGTAAGTGCCAAGGGGAACAGGAGCGCTTAAAATTCTTAGCTGATTAAACATTAAGAAAACCAAACAGAAATGCCCACTATTATTATAAGCATCACCAGGTAATGCGACTTTTAAATCCAAAGTCTCAAAACTGGTCTTTCTTGTGTTTGAAGCAGTTAGGAAAACAAAGTAAGATCTACTTTTTCAGTACTGTATAGGTAGTCCTCAACTTACAACAGTTCATTTAGTGATTGTTCAAAGTTGCAATGGCACTGAAAAAAAAAGTTGATTTATGGCTGTTTTTCACTCTTATGACTGTTGCAGCCTTCCCACGGTCAAAATTCAAATGCTTGGCAACTGACTCATATTTATGAGAGTTGCAGTATCCTCTTTTGTGAACTTCTGACAAGCAAAGTGAATGGGGAAACCAGCTTCACAAAACATTGTCACAAACAACTACCATGATTTACTTAACAACTGGCAAAAAAAAAAGTTTGTAAAACTGGGCAAAATTTGCTTAACAAATTTTTCACTTGAAATTTTGGGTTCAATTGTGGTCATACATCCAAGACTATCTGTACAAATTTTCATAATTAATATATATACTGTATATTCATTCCTATGCTATTTATTGTTTAGAATACTTTAATTTTTTTTCTTTTTTTTTATCAACAGCCATTTTCATGAATTGTGAAATCCTTTGAGCTATGTTATTGAGAAGAAGAATGCTCTGCAGTTAGCTGGAAAGGAAACAGGTCTCTGCCAAGCTGGAAAGCAATCATGAAGCTACTGGAGAAATAAGACCTACTGTGGTAGTGGCTGTGTAGCTAATCCATTTGTCTTTTATAAGGATCCAGCTCTGCACTCTGATGCCTAAATTGACCCAACAACCAATCAATGTCTTTATTTGCTGCATGTCTATCCCTGAGAGGTTTTATTGCCGGATCCAACCAGTAATCAAAGCTTCCATCAGTATTAGGCCACTGATGACTGAAATGACCAAACTTTCAATGAGGTTGGCTCAGTTCCAGTCATACCATTTTGAAGATACAAAGAGTCTGTGTTGTGCTGTGGAATTCATTTTCTTGTTTACTTCCTACCGAAACAAGAGCATAATCAGCACTCAGTGCATCGGATCAGACCGCTGAGTTGTTGACAGAAGCTTGGAGAGGCTTGCCAGCTTTCCACATGAAACACAGGCTTTCTTCTAATACACCCCCTACTGTCTGTCTCTCTGCCAATTGTAGCACATCAGAGCTGGCCATTGAGATAATGACCGTGAAGTCTCATGATACACTTTGATGAAGTGTAACATTTTTTGAGGGATCCTTGTCTGTGCCAAAGTGATAGAGACAGCTGACTCAAAATCACCTCATCAAATTCGAGGCTGAGGAAGAGCAGGAACCTACACTTGCTTCCAAAGAGAAGAAGGGGAACAGCTTGCCATCAAAGATTTCCCCGGTTGTGACTATTACATCACCAAATCTTTTAACAATTTTTTAAAGGAAAAATATTTCACAGATTCAAAGGTATGCCTCATACTTGGTCATACAGATTTATAGATTAAGGGGAAAATTAAAAAAAATAAATCTTGCTGTGCTATCTGCTCTTTACTGCACTATTACAAACACTAATTTATATTTTTGTTTTTCTTTAATTTAGGCAAGAAATAAACATGCTTACAATTCATTGTTAGTCTGTTTCAAATGTCATTTAGTAGATAGAAATAGAGATGGGCATATCTAGTTTTATTTCATATTTCTTTTTTCCCCACTGTTATTTTTTATTTATCCTGTTTCTATGTTAGCTAGAATTTGTTTTTTTAATACCTAATATACACATATTTCGAATGTTATCAATAATACTTTTCATATTATCTAATATTTTATTTATTTATTAATCAAATTTATATAGCCACCATCCTTCTCATGAAAATATGTAAGTTTTATATGCAGTTTTCCCATGCAAGTTTGTGTACTATGTTTTATAAAACATACATTTTTGTATAGTTTCCCCGATTTTCTTTTTAAAAATTGCATTATAGAATGTAGAGAAATGTAAATGTAGAAGGATGAAACCTTTCATTTTGCATACTGAGAAATAGGAAAACTTCCCAGCAAATTGTACAACTTTCTTCCCCATCCAATGTGAAGGAAGAGTCTACAATATTATCCATTCTTCCTGTTCTAGACTTATGAATGTTCAATCAAAGAAGAGAGCCTTCAAAGATAGACAATATATATTTGGGTAACCCTTTTTTTCAGCTGACAGATGCCTAGTGTCAAATGCACACACACACACACACATATGGGGGGGGGAGGAAGGGAGAGGGAGAGGGAAATGGGGAAGGGGATTGCACATAAATGCTATATTTATATATTTAGCTCAATGCTAAAATTGACCGACAATATCCTTTGTTGATAATCTGAAGGCCAATCTACTTATTTAGCTAGTGTCATCTGTGCACATGATGTTTCATTAAACAAAAGGACAAGACTGTAAATTAGTCAATGAAAATGGACCTAAATAAAACTGTCAGCATGCCATACAATAATATCAAAGGAAATTTTGAAATAGTGAGAAAATCCTAAAACAGCAGCTAAGAATTAACAGCATGAGGGAAGAACCACATGAAGAACCACATAGCTATGGCTAAGGATAAGAAGTTTGCAACCTGCTCAGGAGCTTCTAAAGAGTTGTCACCCAAGAGACAGACTTCTGGTTGCAATGGCAATTAAAGTTACAGGTAGTCCTCAACTTACAACAGATTGTTTATTGACTGTTCAAAGTTACAATGGCACCGAAAAAAATGACTTATGATCACTTTTCACACTTAGAGCCCTTGTAGCAACCCCTTGGTGATGTGATCAAAATTCAGACACTTGGCAACTGACTCGTATTTATGATGGCTGTAGTGTCCTGGGGTCACGTGATACCCTTTTGCAAGTTTCTGACAAGCAAAATCACTGGGGAAGCCAGATCCACTGAACAACAGATTGATTAATTTAAGAACTATAGATATTCACTTAACAACTGTAGCAAGAAAAGTCATAAAATGGGGCAAATTTACTTAAGAAATGTTTCACTTAGCAATAGAAATTCTGGGCTCAATTGTGATTGTAAGTTGAGGACCATCTGTATTAACAATTTGATGTATTAAGCTTGATTGCCAATGGGTGTATAATGGACATTTTAATAACACGTGAGAAACATTCTACTGTACCTCTGAATCTGAACAGAAATAAAATTGGCTTGGATATCTTAGCTAACAGTTGCTGTCCAAAGAACAATTTAAGCTAAAATAGTCTTCTACATGGATATAAGATGTGAAAGAATTTTCTAAGGACATACCAGAGAAGAGTGATAAAATTATAGTGATATAAAAAGGATGTGTCATTTTTTATATCTAGATCCCAAATCCTCTGCTTTAGTTCAGTCAAGAGTTTTATCAAGTTTTCAAGTCCCAAGGCAAGTAGAGGTCTAACAGAGTAAGACCATAATATGCCAAATTGTCACTGATTTCTCTTCTAAGGTTGGAAGAAAACTTATCCAGCAAGTGAGATGAGCTAAGACAGCCAGAAACTAAGATGACAGAGTCTTAATCAGGCCCTAAGGGAAATACTTAATTCTAATCACATTAAAGTACCGGAAGTTGAATGAGGAACTCCTAGTAAGATTTTCAAGAATTTTTGACTGGATTGTTTCTAAATTAAGACACTCCCTGTAAATACAAAGCCAAGCTCCATTAGCATCAAATCCACAACTTTGGCTTTATGTAATGTAATAGTTGGTGAGACATAACTTTTATCAAATTGACCTGCAAATTTAACAATTACAAAGGATGCTATGGAGGCCTTTACTAACAGCTCTCTTGTTTGAGAAGATCAGCAGGTAGAAACATGAAGGTTAAGAACTAGACATTTAAAGGATTTTACCTGCTTAATGCATTTGCTGCAAATTATCTGTCTAATTGGTGCCTTAAAGCATTTCCTAGAGAATACTTTTGTTTTGCAGTAGTTTACTTCAAGATGCTCTCTAGAACAGTAAAGTGGTAGAGCTTTAAGGCACCTTTGGAGTCATACTTGCATTATACACATCGTGGTACAATCATTAGCCCAAAGGAAAATAAAGATGAGGCAACATTAACTTTTACAAGTGCTATTGCTGAAGGCAAATGCTATAATGGGGATGCAATAGATAACATTCTTATTATGAATATATTGACAATTTTGTAGAGTCATGATTTTAAGCTACATAGTAAGTGGTATACTTTGTAGCCCAAAAAAGAGATTAGGAACAGGACACAGAATTGTTCAATCTTTTCAAAATCCATAAGCCAACATTTCACATTAAGTTATTGAGAGTCATCCTGTAGTAAGCATAAGCCATTGCTGCAATTATTGTAAATTGTTTATTTATTTAAACAAAAAAGCAATAGTAATGTTTTCTGGCAATCTATGAATTTTTCAAGATGGATTACAAGATCAAATTAGGTAATGATCACAATAACACTAACAGTCAGAAGATTGTTTAAAAAATCTTCTCTGTATATTCAAGTCAAACTTCCCAGAAAATTGCATTTTACAGGGGCCACCATTAAGAAGAGGACGGTGTCTTTTACTGTTACTGTTATACTTCTCTGGGCAAATGTGCTTGGAGGAGAATCTCTGAAAATCTGAGCATCTGGAATAGTCTTTGCAATTATTTTATTTCAAGACTCCATAAAATCTTGAACTGCATCTATAAACAGACCCAGAGCCACCAATCTTGGTACAACACCTCAAAGCAGTGTTCTCGTGTATCTAAATCCCCAATTAGCAGGTTCATAGCAAATTCTGCACTAACCAAAGTTTCTTTTGGCAAAAGTCACTCTCTCTGCAAGGAAAAAAAACAAGCTTAATTGACTACTGTTAAAGCCAGTGTTGATGTATTTCTTAGAGCGAGCCATATACCAAATTCCAGAACTCTTAACTACAGTACTGTAAAATCCTAATAAAAAGAAACATCTGCACTTGCTAACGCTACAGAGAACTTTTAAAATAACCCAAGTAGCAAACTTGTAACATTTTTGTAATAAAAAAGAGCCTTTGTCTGATGTGACAACTACATAGATAAGGTGAAAGTCTTTTCTAACAAATTATTATAATGTCAT